>NW_013954910.1:2727-10123 GCF_001266775.1 Austrofundulus limnaeus
ATTTTATATAATATATTTGGTGATAAATAAATGTTTGGATAATTTTTCAAAAGAACAAACATTTAATAACAAGTCTTTTCAGACAGGTAAGAAAAAATAAATAATTTTTGGACATAAAATCTTAAGATTTCTTAACATTTATTAATGGTCTGTCCTGTGCAGAATGACAAAACACCTAATTATTTCTTTACTAAAACCTCTAACTTTGATCCAGTTAATTTTAGCAGCATGGATCTTTGCACAGGTAATGTTCACAAGTGGATTTATGATGTCCAAGAGTTTTTAACTTGCCTTATTATGGTTTTAAATGGGTTATATGCTGTCTAATAAAAACATTATTCAGGTGAGAGTGAAAAACATTTGGCTAAAATTATGTTCCATCCCCAATATCTCTAAAACCACAGCAGCTGTTTTAATACTTACACTTCTGATAAAATCTCCCAAATGTTCGCTTTGTTTTGATACCAAGATTATTTAAGTAGAGTTTGTAAATGCTGAGATACACTGAGTTACATTTCAGCATGGTTCTTTGAGCAAAAACTTCAGAATTCATATCACCCAGTACTTTAGAGTCTAGAGTTGTAGATGTTTTGGTCAAACCTTGAAGATAACGTTATGTGCAATGTCAGGCAATAATTCAAGAATCTTGAATTAGATTGGTACAAAAATGTCATTTCTTGCTTATAAATTATTAACAATCTGGTTTGATTAAATGGAGGACTGTTTGTCTTCTCAGGAAGTCTCTGGCCTACAGAAGTCGAGAGCTGCTCAATAAGTTAAAGCTGGCAGGAGTTGGAGAAAGGCCTGTCGTTTGGGTAGCTCACAGTATGGGAGGTACTTCATCAACAAAATCTCTTGGAACAAGTTTGCGCCCGTATGGGTCTATGAAGTTTTACCTAAAAACTGGTGAGGGTATCTGATATCTGACTCCGCTGGCAGGGCTGCTTGTGAAGAAAATGCTGCAGGATGCAGCCGATGACCCAGACATGCAGGAGTTTTTAAAGAACACTAAAGGAATAATGTTCTACAGCGTTCCTCATCATGGCACATTTATGGCGGAGTACTCTGTAAATGTCAGGTATCTCCTCTTTCCCTCTATAGAGGTCAGAGAGCTCTGTAAAGGTGAGTTGATTTGCTTTAAGGTTGAACATTTTAAATAGTTTAAAACRGTCTGTAAATCGACTCGTCTGTGTTTAAAGACTCGCCAGCTCTGCGGAACCTGAACGAGAGCTTCCTGAGTATCGCCAAAGAAAACGACATCAAGGTGCTGAGCTTCGCAGAGACCCGGCCGACAAATATCGGCCACATGCTCAAGATTTACGTGGTACCAACACAGTCAGCAGGTAGGTGATGACATCACAGGAGAAATAAGGCYTGCCGGTTTCTGAGCTTCACTTTAGACATAATAAAAAAACAGGTTGTGGAGTTTCTTTAATTTGAGTCTCGTTTTATTGCAGACCTCGGCATCGGGGAGRTTATCCACGTGGATGTGGATCACCTCAACATCTGCAAACCAGAGAAGAAGGACTCGTTTTTGTACCGACGCAGCCTCCAGTTCATCCAGGAAGCACTCCAGAGCTACATCAGCCAATGATAGAAACTTAGGAGCACAAAATAACACAAACTCTGAGAACCTCCCACCAACAAACCCAATACTAACCCCAGTCCACCAAACCCTCCTTGTTAAACATTAAGAACCACTCAAGTAAACTGTGAGCGATAATGTTCTATAGATTTACCTCTAACTGTGAAGAAGATATTCATGCATCCTGTTTGTTCATCTCCCTTGTGAGTCAAAAACTTTTACGAATTGTTTACATTCTTACAAGCCTAAATTATTTCCAATTAAGCTCAGATAAAGATYATTTGTTCTCAATTTTACCCCCTCTTCATTTCAGACTTTGCAGCTTTGCACAAAACAAATACATTTGCTAAAGTTGTACTTGTGTTTTTTTCCATAAGTCCTCCTCTGTAATTTGGATCAGAGTAGTGGGTTAAAATGTTATTTTTATATTGAAGAATTTTACTCAAATGTCTCCCTTTTTGGTGCCAAATTTATTTTTACAAGTCTTAAAAGTTGATTACCCATAATTAATGTAATTATGTTATTGTATTTATTTTATTTCACAGAACTGGAAAACTTTACAAGTGATTTCAGTGGGTTTAAATGTCTGACACAAACTAACACTGCTGACTGCTGTCAATAAATGCAATAAAGTATTAAAGTAGCAATTTCTTTGACATACCTATGCCCAGTTCATCTTGTTTTTTTTAGATTACTACAAAGCAGTATACAAAGAATTTATYCAAGTGTACAAATACAATGTATTTATTTCTGAATAAGTCATATTTATTTGACTTATCAATATATCACTAATAACAATTATTGTATAATTCATCAAGGCCACTTTTGCTTTCCTGTTTGCTTTGCGCGAACAAAAAATTGTCCCTCTGCGCGCTCCGTAGTTATTTCACAATGCTAAGTATTAGCATAAGAAGCTGCTTTGTCTGTCGCCGGGTCTGAATTATCTGAAGTTTCTTGCCCTAGTTTGTGTTCAGTTAAGCATTTATAGGTAAGTTGGTTTCGAAAATACGATTTGTTAAGCATGATAAGAAATGGTATTATCAGAATATATTCTTGGCTGTYTTGAGCTACCTTTAGCATTGGAAGCTAACCTGGTGTGCTCAAAGAAACCAGAAAGAATGTTTTATCTTAGAAGAGGGGAAAACCCCGTTTTTGTGCAGATTTTGTTACTGAAATTCGCTGTTTATATCGTAAAACCCACTCTTGTTTTTATTATTTATTTATCTGCAGCTTATGAAAAACAGCTTGATTCAGTAAACAACACTTCACCTGTCAACATGGTGAATGTACACAAAGGTGTCCTTGTTGAATGGTAAGTAGTTTAAACTGCCATAGATAAACTGCTGCTATCGCTGGATTGTTTCTTTATTCTTTTTTTTAAACCAGTTTTGCCTTTCTCCCTTGTCCTGATCTGCTCTTTAGTGATCCTGCCATGAAGCAGTTCCTCCTCCACCTGGATGAAACCATGGCTCTGGGAAAGAAGTTCATCATTAAGGATCTTGACGATACACACCTTTTCATCCTGGCAGAGGTGGTTCAGACTCTGCAGGAGAGAGTTGGAGAGTTAATGGACCAAAATTCATTCCCTATCACACAAAAATAACCTCTTTTTCTAAGGACTTTTTTTTTGTTTGTTTTGGACAGCTTTGGTATGTTTTGTTGTTAATTGCAGCTGCTAATTAAAAGTAATATWTTTATGCTTAAAACAAAACTAGGAATAAAAATGCTTTAACACCTGGTTGCTTCGTGTCTTGTTTCTTTTCTTATGATTAATACAGAAAAACTACGTTTTGGTGGGTTCTGATTGATGAACATTTGTCGTGGGAATCTTAAATTATTTAAAAGGTAAAATATCTAAAGATTTCTGTGATAAATTGGGTAAAGGATATATTAAAAAGGTTTTGCATATTTTGTATAATTCACRGATTGTACCATATTAGACGTATTGTGTGGAACTATGGGGTAATGCCTGTAAAACATAAAAATTCAATCTTTCTCTTACAGAACAGAAAATCTGTTAAGAGTTATCACTAGAGCTGGATTCAGAGATCATACAAACCCAATATTTATAATTGAATCTACTGAAGGTGAATGATTAAGTACAATATCTTAAAATKCATGTTGATGAGATAAAACAGTCAAAAATATTTTTGAACATAAAAAAATTGAAAATTACTATGATGAAGCGTTATAATATTGTCTAAAGTATTGTTTTGTTGTAATTTTGTGTGTTGAGTTGCTTTCACCGAATGCTGATGGGGAACTTTTGAGTTGGTGGTTGATTTTATTTTGCAAGTAGGGGCAGATACAAGTTTATATTTCTTTCTGCTCCTTTTCATTCGTGACTTCTTTTTTATTTAGTTTGTTTACGTGACATTTTGATTTTGTATGCATCGTTTTATTTTATCTTTTGTTTCTTTTTTTTATTATGTTTTATTGGATGACTTGTTTTTTATTGATTTTTTTATTATTGGAGTTTTTGGTTACTGGATGACTTGTTTTATATTCATATTTCAATTCATGATTAAAACAAACAAACAAAAACATTAGTACTCAAAATGCAATATTACCATCCATTTTTCTATAATTCTGTACTCTGTCTCCCTCTAGTGTTCAATTAAGACGTATTTATCGTTGTTTGGAATGCATTTAATTAATTCCGCGGGGGAAAAGTAAAAAAAACAACAACATAAAATCTCATTAGAACCACAATGGGATACATTCAGATTATTTAACAAAAGATATACAGTATGTGGAAAAAACCAAATCACTGACACGTGTATATTTTAGTTAATTAAGCTTAACTTCCGGTTTTCAAAATAAAGGTTTGTTGGAACCAAGGAGGTTCTATAGAACATCAAGTCTATGGGAACCATCGACTTGAATATAGATCACATAGAACAGCTGTTCTATATATATGTATAAACTCCTTGGTTGGAACGACTTCTGAGCCGTCTTTTTGTAGCGACCATTATTCTGAAAACGGATTACACAGGAAGTAACATTTTAAACACTTGACTTGTCGCCTGACGTTGCGACCATGTCCGACTACAGCCWAGCCAGAGACGAATCTGAACAGGAGGTCGGTATTGATCTTTGTAACTCGTATTTTCACGAGTGTTTTACACCCAGCAGTTAAACAGCAACATGACGTTTTACCATATTTGAGGCGTTTAAGATTTTAAAGGTCGCAACCGACGCCGAGCTCAAGCTAGCTTACAGCCCTCTTTGTTTTCTTCTCAACAGACAYTGTTCGACGTCGAAGAAGTCAGCAAAATCATAAAACGCGTAAGAAAAAGCATAAATACTTGTGTGGGTGTGTCTTTGTTGACGTTTCTGATAATGCAAATCGCATTTTTTTTTTCCTGACAAACTTCTGTTTAGCGAGGGACGGTTGCTAAGGACGCCACAGTGGTTGCTAGGCACAATTTTCTTACATTCCCCCCTCGCTTAAACGTGGTTTCTTTTTCGAGTGAAATGATGAATATTAGCCTAACATTGTTTGGTTCACGTTTGTGTGCAGTCKGTAGAAAAAACCTTAGGAGCGAACGCTTACCAGCACAACAAAGTTAATCAATGGACATCCAGTGTAATGGAGCAGTGCCTCGGTAAACTCGCCAAACTGGGAAAACCCTTCAAATACATCGGTATGGCTGCTGCTGACTCAGTATTTATGATGCTGTTTTTCTTTAATGTAAACATCTCTTTCTCCCACGCATAGTTACATGTATTATTACGCAGAAAAATGGAGCAGGACTGCAGACAGCCAGTACATGTTTCTGGGACATCTCAACTGATGGTATAATGAACTAAAACCATATTATTCGTTACAAAATAAGAGTTTTTTTGTGTGAGACTGGGCTAAGTGTCAAGTTTTGACAACGTTTTCAATTAGAAATGTGAACATATTGCTACTATTATGAACTAAAGGTGAATATTTCATCCAACAGGCAGCTGCTCAGTGAGCTGGGAGAACGAGACCATGTTCTGCAACGTCAATGTTTTTGGGTTGGCCATGTGAACACACAACATCCAGAGTCAGAAATATGTAGAATATTTTTCTTTATATATATATATTTACACATTAGAATGTCACTTTTTTTTAAGAAATTTAAGCTAGATTTAATGCTTTTTACTGCAACTGATTACATTACTAAGTCATATCTATTTTGCTTTATATACACATCACAACACAGCTACATGTACAGCCTTTAAGTCATAGAGAAGCAGCATTTCAAAAACAACCCAATTTAAACACCTTAAACATAAACTAGTCATACATCTACATATTTAAACACTCATTTAAAATGGGAAAAAAAGAACACAAGGCACCAATTTTGATTAAATCACATCTGTTTACAACAAAAATACATTTGCTTTGGCTGTTTTTTTTTTGTCCAGAAGCTCCATAAGACTTAAAAAAAACAAAGAAAATAAAGCAAGTAGGGAGTAAAGTTATCAAGAAACTGATCACTTTATATGTTCAACAAAGGCAAAGCTTTATTTGCCCAAAAATGAGTACTGTACATGCTGGGATAAGAAACCGTTAAGTAGCAGGTTTGTCGTCCCATTAGCACTGAGTGGAGGAAAAAGTCACGTAACTCATGAAAATGCATCTATCTACATCTTATAATACCATAATAAATCACTGTTTGGCAACATAAAMAAAAAGTGTGAAAAGTGCAAATTTACAGCTGCTTTTCAAAAAATAGTAAGACCAGTGGCACCTSCTTTAGCCGAGGCTCTTCCTGTGTTTTTCAACACTTCGGAGAATAAAGTGGACAAACGTGTTTTCATTCCTGCCATCACTACACAAACTGATCCTCCGACTCAGAGAGCAGAACGGAATGATATAAACATGAGCATTAAGAGACAACATTGCTTTAACATAATTAAAAATACAAACCTCTCAACTCTTAGTAACACTTTTCCTGGTCATTTTTAATCATCCTGTCAAGAAGTGCTGGTTATGAGAGGAAAAGTTGATAATATCAGTAAAAACTGTATTTTCAGTTGTTTTTTTTAAAGTGGTCACCTCACCTTTCAAAAGTACAGTACATTCAGCAGAGACGGTTCATCTTTTAAAAATATATCTATTTACACTTATGTTATTTTAAGTTATACTTGCACCTCTGTTTGTGCACAAGCTAATTTTGCAATGAATCACCGTAGTTTCAAACAAGAAGAGGCATTTCCCATTAGACCCATCAGTCGCTGTCGCTRTCATCCTGATATTTGGCCGTTACTTTGTTAGCGCGTCCATTTTGTAAAGGCATGTCCTCGTAATCACTCCTGTCCAAATGTGAAAACAGATCAGTTAGGTTTTGCTTACAGGGGACTAATAATAAAGACCAAGAACTAAGAAGGATAACTGAACAGGTGCGTTACCCGTAAATGACTTCGTCGTCTGAGTCGTTCAGCATGGAGAACGCRGGATTATCCTTCAGCTGAGAGTCTGAAAACATCAGATTAATGCACCCATTCAATATAAACTGCAGMCAAGAAGTGTTCTAGTTTACAGCCAGTGTTACCTACCATAAAGGGCATTTTTTGAGGGAGAGTACACAAACGCTAATGTGTACAAGTAYAAGTTGAGCAGACCAAAGAAGGATAAAAATTCAGCTGGTATTTTTTTCCATTAAGGAGGAACATTTGCTGTTTTGTTATCTGGGAATTTGAACCGACATGAACCAAAAATCAAACACTGCTGAAAGGATATAGTTTTGATAATGAGTAGACAATTCTGCCACAAAATTATCTTGAAGAGCCTTGGCACCAAACCTCAGGTACAGAATGACCATGCTAGAAAAA
>NW_013954910.1:11123-12763 GCF_001266775.1 Austrofundulus limnaeus
CAGGCTGAGTCATTTCTACCTTCTCCTCTCTGTCAACGCTCTCTGGTTTCTTTTAAAAGAGTCGATCGTCAGATATTGTCCAAGATTAACCTTCAGGGTGGATATAGCTCGCTCACACTGAGGACCTACCCACATCATCATTTACCCAGAATGCCTTGCATGTAAATAAAATGGCTCTGTATATGTTAAATATATTTTTAAAAATTTACGAAGCTAAAACAGACTACATTATTTTTACAGTCTTTATTTAACAGTTAAAATATATGTTTATCAAATAAAGTCTAATGTTACAACTAATCAGGGATCCCTTTAAAAGATTTGTTTTTTTCTTGAACGCACCTTATTATGAGGACTACAAACGTCAYCGCTGTCAAAAACTTTAGCCTGAGATCTAGAAACGACAGAAAGAGTTTGTTTTTAATGTTCTGTTAAAAGCTGAGGTTGAGCTGAGTGAAGTTAGGGATGCTGGAGTACCCGAGTAAGGCATGTTCTTCAGCTCAGAACAAGCTCTGACGATCAGAAATATCAGGTAGAGGATGTAGAAGACCACAACAATCAGGAAGAACACCTTCATACCCTGAAAAAAKAWAWKWAWATATACTGCACYTGTAAAAATTTAAACTTCTAATTAWAAAGGATGTTCTCTAAAGTTCCACAAAAGTTTTACCTGAAAATTTGCGATATCCACTTTGTACAGATAGGTAGGATCCTGGAGCTCATTAACCCTAAACATTCAAACAGAGATATTTTCTGCCCTGTTTTAAGTTACAGTACGAATCAAGTTGATTGTATTTCAAGGTAAKACCTACGTTTGCCATATGCCAAGTGTGACTGCAGAGAGCCACAGAAGCCCTACGATGATCAGCTTGGGCAGGTAGAATGTGAGGAATTTCCTCTCGCCCTGAAGACGACACACACACACATCAACAAGGAGCTCAAAGGAAAATACGTCTTTTACATTGTGGGACGGGGACTCAGTGCACCCACCTGAACTCTGATGCCGTGGTAGACGCAGAGCCAGAAGAGCAGGAGGGCACACAAGAAGAGAGCCTGAAAGAAAGCGTCCAACGTCCCCGGAAACCAGCTGTTCACCAGGAACGACAGCGGGAAAAATGGATCTAAATAACAACCAAAATACATTTAAAGTTTTCGTTAAAAGATGGATATTTTTAAAGTAATTTGTTGCACATGGACTTAAACATCCAGTTAAAAGTATCTTTAGTCAAACATCTTTTTTTAATAAAACAATATTTTTTAAGCTCATATTACTAATTCTTCCATGTTTTATGTCTATTGATTAATCTTTGCCAACATCAACTGTGGGTTTTTAATGTCAAAGATGTTTCACCTGGGTTTTTCATCATAACGCTGCAAATACTAACATGTGACCCATCATATCAAAGTGAGGATTAAGTCTAATTTGGTCAAAAAAAAAAAAAACCTAATTACATTTTCAGATTCCTGCTTTAAAAGCTACATTTTGATACCTGGATCATTCTGATATCATAAGTAAATCCATATATATGACTTAATTTGTTTTGTTTGTTACATTAATGCATTACTGTTTGGTCTGAATCCTAATTTTATGTAAATTTATTTAGTGATTTTTAATGTCAATATAAAGAGGAAACCTCAAATAT
>NW_013954910.1:13763-16606 GCF_001266775.1 Austrofundulus limnaeus
TTTTTTTGTTGCTAATGTTCAAAAAAATGCTTCGAAAGATTTTTAGGATTATATTTCCGACAGTTCATTTAAATGATAGCTTGATAAAGCATTTATACATTACATTTTGACAAAATGCAATTTTTGAACACGTATAAATCAAAACCCTATATCTGCCTATTTCTCCACATCCCACTTTTGAACATAATCCTCATTTCGATGTAATGGGTCACATWTTACTGGAACAAGTTTTGACTGAAGAAAAACGATTAACATCTACTTAGTTTTTTTGATTACAAACTGATCAAAGCATTAAAATGTGTATTTATTGACCTTGTACCATCCCTGCATGCTGGCTTGTTAAAAACTATACTTTGGAATTKAATCCATGTTTGTGAAAACCAAATGATGGAGTTGTGTGTAACCAGGAAGAACCCGYGTGCTTTAAATGTGCACAGCTTCAGAAAGAGTCCAAATCTCACCGTTGTACAGCAGCAACAACGGGAGCAGAATCGACATCCACTTCTGCTCGATGCCCCAGTCCCTCATGGAGAACTTCCTCAATGAGTGAGCGAACATGCACTGAAACACAAAGTCAGTTAAACTTGTCCGTCCTCCATACAGAACCGGTTTATTTAAAGAGAATCGGTTTAAATCGGGAACGCTGAAAATGCTAACGTCCTGGTAAATGTTCTTACTGTCACCATGAAGGTTAGCACCACAAAAACGAACCGAAACCATATTTCCACTTGTGAGAAGGTGGGATTGTATGTTTTCCACTGAGGGGGTAAAATCAAGAGAATAGAAAACAAATAGGTTAAAAGYTTGTAAAATACGTGTACAGATAGTTTTTAGTGCTGTCATAAAACAATTATAGTTAATAAGTACTGTCTCAAAGTTCTCTCTAAACCCATCAGTGCTTCCTTTAGGCACCGTAAGCTTGAATGTAGAGGAAGAAGAGTTTTTCCACCTACCAAAAATTTGACCTTGATATCATAGGTGATGTTTACGAGACCCTTGAAGCTGACTGTAGCCTGGTATTTGGTGTAGTTCAGGTAACCCAAATGCAGCACAATGATTTCATCACATTTCTGAAAAATTAAAAAATAAATCCTTACAGGCTGCACTGCGGAAATCAGTTTAACACAGCCATCAAATTCAGTATTCATAAACTTAAGTTTGCATTTTCATCCTTTTTTTAATCAACTCTTGACACTTACAGCGCCGCAGTGGAGTGTCCGTGATTTCTGCTGCACGGTCTTGATGTGCCTCACGCTGGCGTCGTGCACCACTCCCTTCAGGTCAACGTTTATCTCAAACGGCTGCTTGAAGTCTCCAACTGACGCAGACAGCAGTAATATTTTATTAGATATATAACGGCGTAAATGATAAAGTTATCAGAGTGTAGCACTGATAATAATGTTTAAGAAAAACTTTTAACATTCAACTCCTAGGCTAAACGACTCTTCATATGTTCTTACTGTTGTTTTCAGTCTGCATCACACAGGTGAGCCACAGCTGCTGGTTGTAGGTGGTGAGAGGAGGAGAATCTAGACTAAAGGGTCCAGTCTGAAAACACACAAAAGAAACAGCAGCTTAAAGAAAAACAATGAAAATTATTATAAAACATGAAAAAAGTCAAGTCACTTGGCATTTTGATATTCTATGGGTTTTATTTTGTGTGCTTAAGCTTTTGTTGTGTTTACATGTATTTATCAGAAACTACACACTGGAAATATCTTACCTTTACAGAAGCATTTTTAATCACCAATTGWTCACCATTGTGCTCCTGCTCAAAAGTGATCTTCGGACCTACAAATAAATTTAACAACTGGATGAAGTTGGATGAATGATACATTAATGTCTTCCTGCTGAGATCTCTGCTTTTCTTTACCTGCGATTCCAACGAAGACTGTGAGGCCAAAGCAGACCAGGAACACCACAAAAACCAAGACAAAATGTCTTTTAGACAAAGTYTAGAGCCGCATGGGGGCCAGCCTGTCACCAGAAAAAGACGTTAGTGTTACAACAAATTAACAAAACCTTTCATTTGTCGCAGGCATCGTGGCCAATGCGGATGTGGAACGTAAACACACCGCTAGCTAGCATTTATGGTAGCAGATGGAAAGGAAACAAAAGTTTTAAACGTTTATTTGTCACGCATTTGTGCATCCAACACACAACTGTAGTGTGTCCGCTGGGTAGAAATACAACTCACCGCTCCATTTCTTTTAGCTGACAGCCGTGGTAGCGAGAAAAAGCGTTAAACGCTCGCCGTGAATCCACATCCGTGTAGCGACATGAGAGACGGTGAACGTCACAGGAGTGGGAGGCGCCTGGATCACGTGATCCAAATGGCAAGCCGATTTATCATATAAATTAAAAGTTAGCTCAGCTCTGAAATCTCCTATGAAATGTCATTTTTCTTTGACAAATTCTGTAACTTCTCACATTCYTGTGTATTAATGTCAATGAAGTACATTCTATCTAGAATATACCTTATTTAACTAGGAGAATCTGTACTGCCTCATTTTTACTAAACRAATAAATATTCCACAGATTTATAAGATTTTTAAATATATATTTATTTCTAATAAAAAGCACATGCATGGGAGGAACTCTGAAATTTGTATTAGGAAGAGTGTCGATTGAGATATCCAGATATTCAGCCATTTGAAATGTACTTTTTGAGTAGTTTTGATGTATGGATATCCAAAACATAACTGGTCTAAGGATTAAATAATAAAATCGCCACTTAAAAAGCAGTATATTTAATATTTTGATACCTCAAAAACATTCATTTTTTTTCCTGTAAAGTCAAAAAGTGTATTTCAGTTATTTAAAAAATAGCCAACCAAATGGGC
>NW_013954910.1:17606-18173 GCF_001266775.1 Austrofundulus limnaeus
GATAACGAATGAGCAAATAAACAAGTTTATTTCCCTATTAAATAAAAAATTGACATAATTATGTTAAACTTAAAGGTTAAGTGATGCGTTCAAATGTCATCAGTACCAGTTTTTTCTCCATCATTTCCACAGTTTGTTGTCCCCTAGTTTCCTTAATATTTAGCTTTTACATGTAATTAAAACGATAGGCCAACAAAATACAAGCTAATACAATATGGGCTAGCATCACAGCAGGCCCATGAGAGCTAGCTGCTGCGTTTCTTACCTATAAAATCGATCATCACGATAAGGAGTGAGGTCCTCCTTCAGCTCGTTGTAAGCCTCCTGTATTTTCCTACAGAAGTATTTTAGCTCGCTGTACAGAGGGTTCTCCAAGCCGGGCGAGTAGTCATTGTCCATTATTTCTTATTATCAAAAATTATTATTTACCACCGAGCCGTGTCCGTCTGAAAGCTGAAAAAATGGCGATGAGGGGAAAAAGAAACCACGAATGAGGCTCCTGGTGATCAGCGCAGAGAGAGAGAGAAAGGCCTGTGTGTTGTTAGGGGGGCTGTAAATAATGAAAAG
>NW_013954911.1:0-1050 GCF_001266775.1 Austrofundulus limnaeus
GTCAACAAAAGGTATTTTTACTTTCTTAAAATTTTTTCACAGTAAATCAATTTTTCACATAGTAAATCTATTTTTCACATAGTAAATCTATTTTTCACATAGTAAATCTATTTTTCACGATAGTAGATCAATTGTTCACATAGTAAATCAATACACTTTTTAGTTTCCGTTGAAAATATAATTAACAGCTGTAAACTATTGAAATTCCTAATTCATACAGGGGAAGGCTAATGTTAGCATGAAGCATAGCTAATTATTAAGCACATTAGACTGATTAGATAAAAATAGAAAAGTAGATAACATGTTTAATTGAGAAATGTATTTTATGCTCAAACTTTGTTTTTTATTTTCATTATACAGATCCACCTATCCATTTGCAATATTCGGAACAGAAAGAATATTCTCCCGTATTGCATAAACAATAAATATTGCTGTCCCCTTTGCTCGTACAGTGCTGATGAGTCATACGTACAGAACCATATAGCACAAACTGCTATGGTTCACCATAACGGTATGTAAAACTACAGTTGAAAAATATAAAAACATTTTTTAACATACCTACCAGTTTTCTGCTGTTTTTCTTTTCTTTTTAAAGGGTAATCCTTTTTTTAAATACGTTTTTTTAATATGTTTTGTACACCAATGTTAAATTTCTGGAAAGTCTAATTTTTTTTATAAACTAACAGCTGCCATCATAGGTGGGTGTAGGACCCAGATGTGATACTCTAATGACGAGTAGCACTACTTCAATATATTTTTATTAAGAAACTGTGCAATAAAATACACAAGTAAGAGTAACAAAGTATTTGGTGAAATGGCTGTTATGAAGTATTGTTTTACTGATCATAATGTGAAATGTAATATTACCCATTTATTTCAGCAGACATGAATAAAACGGTGCACATAAAAAGTTATGTGCACTGTTGTGTATTTTAAAATCAAAAATGAAAAATATTAATACAAGACAACAAATTAAGGTTAGTGTTGCAGCTTGAAGACATCAGTCGACGAATGGAGTAGTTTTTATCCAAACATTTATTTTCTTTTAGC
>NW_013954911.1:2012-3280 GCF_001266775.1 Austrofundulus limnaeus
GTGAAATATGCCCTTGATAATTTTTAACTTAAAGACTTTGTATCATCAGAGAAGTCTGTCATCAGATGGCATCTGGACCCTGGACAGAATTTGTTGGAAATGATGTTAAGGTGAGATGTTATGATGAGACACTTGTGGTTCTTTATAGCTACAAGACTGTTTATTTCCAACCATTCCTGCTTTAAATGTTTATAATCAATACTGTGGGTAAGGCTGTTGTCCTTTACCTGAATTTTATTGTTATAGTAATGACGCATTAATTTTCTTCCCCCTTCTTGAATTTTCTCTTAAACACCACAGGGATTGCCTAAACAAGGATTGTCCAACAACTGCGGGATGTTTGTAGTGATGGTAACATCCGCCTCCATCCACAATATTGTTGTATGGTTTGTATAGACATAATAATCACATTTTTCTCAACAGTATGCACTGTACTTTGCAATGGGAGCATCATTTGATTTCAGTGAGGTAAGGAGACAGATGAGAGTCTATGTTTTCTGTTGGAGTGTAAGAAATTACTGAGTGTTCGTTACTGAAACCAGGAGAGAGCACTTAAGACTGTTAAAATTAATTGAATATGAAATGAATGACCATACAGAACCCTTGATGGAAGTTGAACGATGAACTTTACTGTGTCACCACGGCACACACAAAATTCAGCGCTGACTACACTCCAGTCAGCTCTGGCTTTTATAAGATCTTCGATGTCTCTGTACACCCCCTACTGACCTACGGCTGAATCACAGACACTCTGGACAAATATTCTTTCCTGTTTGTATTTTGACGGGTCATTATGCGTTGTAAAGTGTATGGGCATGTAACTACACCTAATTTGAATCAAAACATAACAATAATGAAACAATAGCTTATAAGTAAATAAAACTAGAAATGGTGTAGTGCTGTTATCAATCAGTATATAACAGAAACAAATTTCTTCAGGAGATTTCATTAAATGTGAACCTGTGATGTCCACAGAATGATATGATGGCAATACGCAGATGGTGGTGTCTCTCTCTCTTGAGAAACTTCCCTGTGAAGTAAGAACAATAATGGTGCACTGTACCACGTCATGTTACACATATGTCAGANTGGTATAGAAAACGCTGTTGAAATAATAATTTTTTTAAATCATTTAGGGTTTTAGTTTTATTTGCACATAAAGATATACAAATCAAAATTACTAGTTATGTGTAAATTTAAGAAATTAACCTCTACTTGTGCCTCGACTGCTTTGGCATATGTGTGGTCATCAGCACACAGAGTCTGTA
>NW_013954911.1:5507-6905 GCF_001266775.1 Austrofundulus limnaeus
GTGTTAGATTTTTATTGTTTAAACTCCAACGGTCATGAAACTGAGCCCTGGGACTGAAAATCATTTAACCTCAGACAAGCAGCCTAAAAATGATCAAAAGAACCTCAGTCCAGTCTGTAAACTGTAAAGTTTTTATATTTCTGTCACGTAGTTGGAAACACACGCAGAGCGCAGGCCTGCGGAGCGCACACACAGCTGAGGAGAATAAAATGCACGTGAATTGTTTAAGAAATATTTTTAATTCTCTCTGAGAAAAAAACTGTCAACTCAGCAGATTAATTGAGAACAGCTCAGCTGTGATGATTCCTCAGCTCCACAAGATGCAGACAATAGATTTGTTGCTGCGTAAAGTTGTGCGTAATTTATGGATCAGTGTCAACTTCTCCCAGTCCCACACAGCAGCAGAAACTCGCAGCGCTGCGAGTCACTCGTTTCTTCACATCAACTACAACAATAAATATGTTTCTAAGTTCTACCAAAAAAACTGCATACGCACAATAAAAACACAGGTATCAAACCGTGCGTATGCCTGAATCCACACACATTTGTTTTCAACATCACAATTAACGTGGAACTGAGCGCAGGTGATACACCCCCCCGACACGCCTTCATTAACATATGTTAAACAGATGTTAATTTCTTCCTGCACGTGTGAAGGACATGTTTGTTTGATCCCTGCGCGATCAGAAATGATTTCTAGAGTCTGGAAAAGAATGAATTTAATATAATGTTAGTGACAACAAAAAAAACCTAAGTAAGAATGGGAATAAAATATGCTTATCACGCAAAGAACGAGTAATTGTGTGTCGGTGTGTGTGTGCGCGCTCACGCTGCTGTGGTGCACAACTGTCATCGAATCTGAGTGAAAATATTAACTTTGCGCACGAGTTTATTACTATAATTACTGTAAACACAGAGGAACTTAGATGTTTGGTAGAACATAGATCTTTGTTTATTTCATAGCTGATATGAAGAAACGAGTCTCTGCACCTCAGTGGAAAGTTTTCATGTTGGAGAGTCTCCACAAAGGCTGCGAGCACCGCAGCCTTTGTGCGCAGTCTGTTTATCTGTGAAGCTTTTGCTCTCCTACTTACAGCATTTTCACAAGTTGTAAAGTGTACTTCTACGTGTCATTTTGGAGAAATTTACTACACCAAGTATGAAACACCTCCACTGCCGGAGAGGGTGCGCGCTCCAAAGCGCGACCATAACTCAGCCTTTAGAATCATATGGATGAGACGATTCCATTGAAGCTGTGAGAAGCTGACATCCCACCCACACAAAAAATCCAAACAAGTAAGCGGATTGGTTAGTCCTTCGTTTGTGCAGGTTTGTGCAGTTAAAATGAGCGTTTGTGCTGTTATAGTTTTTGAGATATTAAACATTATGTCTTTAGCT
>NW_013954911.1:8591-9879 GCF_001266775.1 Austrofundulus limnaeus
CTGTGGGACTGGGAACAGTTGACACTGATCCATAAATTACGCACAACTTTATGCAGCAACAAATCTATTGTCTGCATCTTGTGGAGCTGAGGAATCATCACAGCTGAGCTGTTCTGAATTAATCTGCTGAGTTGACAACGTTTATTTTCTCAGAGAGAATTAAAAATATTTCTTAAACAATTCACACGCATTTTATTCTCCTCAGCTGTGTGTGCGCTCCGCCGGCCTGCGCTCTGCATGTGTTTCCAACTACGTGACAGAAATATAAAAACTTTACAGTTTACAGACTGGACTGAGGTTCTTTTGATCATTTTTAGGCTGATCTGTTTTCTTGTCTGAGGTTAAATTATTTTCATTCCCGGGGTTCAGTTTCATGATCGCTCCGAGTTTAAACAATAAAAACTCAAACTAAAAAACAAATTCTAACAACGTGTTCGGACGCTCCTTACATCCAGAAAACAGAACAGAGTCATATTTCTGTGGATTCAGGTCAGATTCATGACTTCGTGGGTTAAAACTGTCGACTGAAAAACTTTGCGTGGCTGCCGCACACTCTCACAGCAGGTGACAAACACTTTCACGCAATGTTGGTTTTAATACATTCCAACGTGAGCGCAGAACCTGGCGCACGCAACTTTTTTGTGTATATATGTATATATTTATATGTATATATGTATATGTTATACATCAGGGCCCAGGTGAGATGAATACAGYTGTAGTGAGAATTTACACATTGGTTTAATTTGTTTAGTTTGTAAATTAAACCAATTTGTAAATTGTTTAATTGATGTATCCAGTGACAATTCAAAACGGTTTTTTTTTATATAAAAATAAAGAACTCATCCACAGCAGATCATTCTCTGTGGTTATCAGCACAATGACTACTGCCGGGGTCCAAGCGCCGAAGATTCTTTTTGGTCAAATAAACTTTCTAAAACATACCTTTTGTGTGAGTCTTTCCAGGTTGAAGTTACATCATGACCCACTATAGGGATAAACCTGTGTGTATAATAATGAATGGATGATAAATGTAATGTAATGTACATTTGTCTCCAAAATATTGATTTATGTTTTATGACTTTTGTTTGAGATAGATAGGGTGTACTTATAGATAAATACATCTCCATAATGATTCCTTATTGTAGCTTATTTTAGACTGTTTGTTACTGTAATATAATTTTAATATCCAAAAACAACAAAGATTTGAAAATGAAAAAGGGACATACCACGTGACATAACACGTTTTGTAGCCATTTCCTTACTGTAAAATTTGTATTTTTAATGTTGA
>NW_013954911.1:13724-14971 GCF_001266775.1 Austrofundulus limnaeus
ACACACACACACACACACACACACACACACACACACACACACACACACACACACACACACACACAAGTATAGAATATACAAAAATTCTGTGTGTCTCCTGGGGGCTAAGCCCCCCTTGTCCTTAAAGCCTAGTGACACCCCTGCTTGTATTGTATATAGATAGTTTTCTTTTTGTTTTTTAATGTAGGCCTATTAATGAATAAACAAATAAATAAATAATTTAAACAAATGTCACACACACACACACACACACACACACACACACACACACACACACACTACAAATATATAATATACAAAAATTCTGTGTGTCTCCTGGGGGCTAAGCCCCCCTTGTCCTTAAAGCCTAGTGACACCCCTGCTTGTATTGTATATAGATAGTTTTCTTTTTGTTTTTTAATGTAGGCCTATTAATGAATAAACAAATAAATAAATAATTTAAACAAATGTCACGCACGCGCTCTCAGTGCCGCGCTCGTTTCGTGACGCTGCGCGTGCAGCCACACCCTCCCTCAGTCTCCAGCTCGGCCGCGTGCAGCAGCTGTGCGGGAAGCGTCGCGCGGTGCGTGTCGGGCACCCGCAGCATCAGCAACACAAAGGGTTCGGAGGTACAAAGGAGGCACCGGGGCCCAGCTTCACCTCCTCAGCACCGGAGGACGAGCCGCTGCTCCGCACGGAGGTGCAGATATTTAATTTTCCTTCATGTTTGTTTTCTTTGACCTTCTCAGCTCATTTGTGTCTGACCTGCTCAGATCGGCTCCCTCCAGCACAGGTGTGTGCGTGTGCGTGTGTGTGCGCGCGCGTGTGTTAATGAGGTGCGATTTGCAATTTGATGCGACTTGAAATGCGCAAACGCCATTGTCATCAGACCGAAATGAATTTAATGTCAGCAAAACCCAGAGCAGCCTTTGTCCTATCAGCAGCATTTCCCCGCCATCTGTGATCACATTTAGGTAAAACCAGAGGCCAGAGTCTTTGTTCTCCGCGCGCCTTTTATACTACAATTAACAGAATCTGATCCCTGCGGCACAACTGCTCATTTTACCATCAACCTATTGATTGATGCCTTCAGGGTCCTTCGCTGATGTAGGATTTCTGAGCTCTGTCTTCATTCCTCCATGATGCTTAGCAGCCTCTGAGATGTAGCCCCTACTGAACAGATGGAGACATGAGGGCCTGTCTGCAGGAAACACCGAGACATGCTCACACACACACACACACACACACACACACACACACACACACAC
>NW_013954911.1:17723-19560 GCF_001266775.1 Austrofundulus limnaeus
TATATAATATAATGTGTATTGTTTATTTAGTAAATTCTAGTAGTTTAGAGTTTTTGATATGTTTTGTAAAATTTAAAATAACAAATAAATGTTACTACACCCAAAAATCCTTTTTTCAGTGCAGCAGTTCAACCTGAGCCACAAAACATGGACTTTATCCCATTTCTAAGGCGACCAGAATTATGTCATTTTTTAAATAAATCTCTGAAATGAAAAGAGGAGTATGAGATGTGCTCCTTACAGAAATACTAACCTTTAAAATAAATACTTCTTAGTTTTTGCCACCAGATTGCAGGGTCAGGGAGGGGGCGTATATTACTTCCTGAAAGCCACAGAAGTAATGGAGTGGTACATTTAGTAAAAAGGTCATTTAGAGTGGACCGTTACTGTAAAGATGTCACCGGACGGTTCATCAACCAGCCTAATGGTTTTCACGTGCACTGATTTATTATTACAAATACTGACTCCCATATTCCAAAAAATATAACTCGTCTCAAGCACTTTTAAAGACATCTGTTTTATCTGAGTCATGTTCTGCCTGTGGCATCAGCTAAAACAAGAACTATAGATTTCAGCCATAAAGGTGTCCAAACTCATCCAGCTCTCTGTCTGCTCAGAGACACTTACCTGGCATGAACGAAAAATTACAACTATAATCCGGAGTTAGAAATAAAAGACCTACGTATTTAAAACATAACTCAAAGATGAGCAGAAATATAAACATTTATCAACATTGAGTGTTTTATGTAATAAATTGTTATCTAATTTCAATTGTTAAACATAACTTGACATTAAAACAAGGCTCTTTACTGTAATTATTGCTGTAAATTTAATTCTAACCCCACATCTAAAAGTGTTGGGATGTGGGTAAATGTAAATATAAAAACATTTTGCAGCGATATGGAAGTCTCACTATTACACATTTGATTCATAACAGCAGATAATAAACATGGTGAATGTTGTACAACATCTCATAAAGGAAGAAATGAGAGTAACATCAGACCATAACAGTTCACCAGTCTGTGAACAACTTCAGAATATTATTGTTATTTAATGGAAAATTATGAAGACTTTGAACATCCCATTATCTACAGGTTAGATTATAAAAAGAATTAAAAATCTCAGAACAAGACTGAAAGTCACGTTTGATGCTCGTGACATTTGATCCATCACTCAGCTCTAATTCTGTTAGAGATATCAGGAACACGTTTACAAATCACTATCTGCRTTTCCATTGACCATGAAAATGCTCAAATTAGAATTTCGAGAATAAATTTGCTCAATGGAAACATGTCAATTTAAAAAAATTTACGTTTTTCGACAAAATGTTTTTATGCTGGTTTTTCGGCCGTATCGAAATTGATGTTTTTCGCAAAACTGCAATGGAAACACTTTTTTTGCATCACAGGAGTCACGTGATCAACAACCGGCTGTTTCTGGACCAGGTTGTTCTGTCCTCTGTTCACTTGATCATTTTCAGTCCCACCTGCTTCTCCACCCTTTGGTTGGTGCAGTTTTGCAGGCTGATTTGGCCCCAATAAGAAACTGATTTTCATGTTATGTTCCCTTCTGGGTGTTCTGGAAAGGGGCTGTGTGGTGAATAGGTTGGAGGAGTTTCTCTCAACCAGCAGACTTTGGGGTTTTAGGGAGTTTGTTCTTGAGCCCTTAGTTTTGTATTGTTTTATACTAGTGTTCTAGTTCTGGAGCTGAAGGACAGTGAACCTGTGTGCAGTCAGTTTATGTCTCCTTCTCATGTCACAAACACAACGGGCCTCATGCAAGAACCGTTCGTACGCACAGATTTGTTCTTAAATTGTGCGTACGAGTGATTTAGGAG
>NW_013954911.1:20560-22442 GCF_001266775.1 Austrofundulus limnaeus
GGGGGGGGTTGCGCGACTGCTCTTCTGAATAAGTGAAACATGTAACACAGTTGTTAACACAGAAATTAAAAATATTTGACCAAAGAAAAACTGGAGCAGGACTACAGAGAGAGATGAATATGATTTATATTTTTATTTCTGTGACTGTACGACCCACAGGAGACACGACATTGACAGCAGTTGTCATTTCATTCCTCAGCTTTAAAGCAGAGCCTTTAATTCCACAGCTGACGCTGCTAAAAAATACTTTTTTTTGTGGATCTCCGAGAGCAGAGCTTCAATCTCCGAACTCGTAAAGTTCTTTTTTACTTTGCGATGTCACTTATGAATGAACACTTCCTGGTACGTCGGGCAGGAAACATATATCCTTATATGGTGTTTTTTGGCGTGGTAATTACGTAAATCTCCTCTCCTCGAGCACCTGATATGCATTCATCAGTTTACGCAGCTCATTTACACAGTTTTCCTGAAGATAGAAGAGTTTGTTGAATCAGACGTGGCATGTTCGTACAAACCCTTCATACGAACAAAAGCATGAGAAATTTAGGATAAGAAAACAAACATGTTCTTGCATGAGGGCCAATGTTTTACTCACATCTTTGATGGATGTTGGGTTTTATGATGTATCACATTTAGATCAGGTTAAAATGCACCCGTTTAATTCAGCACAATCAGGGACGTTTTAATCAACACAGTTTTTATTGGTGGAAAACATTATTTGATTCAAGTCTTTACTCTCAGTATATAAATATAAAGGGCTGGTTCTGGCCTCGTGCAGCTGGTCGTGGTTTACTCAGTCCAGCTGAGAGAGAACTACTGACTGCTGCGTTTCTCTTCCATTAACAGGAGTCATTATGATGTGTAAGTGAAGTCCAGGATGTGTGTCGGAGAGTCTTATTCTGCTTTTCTGTTCCTGCATGTTGTTGGTCAGCAGCTGGATGGTAAAACCTCAKCAGAAGTTTACTGCTGAGGCAGAGCTCTGAACCTGAGGAACATATTAGTTGTTTTTTTATAAAATTATTTATTTAGTGCTACTGAATTTTTAAATTTAGAAAGGGCAAATCCATACAAAATAAAAAAAAATAGTAAAATCCCTAAAGCACAAATTAGAAATTTAGATCCACAATTAGTGCTACAGCGCTTTAGGGGACTAGTGCCTACCACTGGTTTTAGCTCTTCAGCCAATCATAACATGATGAAAAACAGAATACAGACACAGTAAATGGTAAATAGACTGTACTTTATCGCGCATTTCTATCCAGCCAGGATATTCAAAGCGCTGTATATTACAATCTGTGCCCTCATTTACCCATTCACACTAGAGGTCGACCGGTACATAGGCCGGCCAATATTTTTGATCAATATTTGTGTTTTTTCCTTGTATCAGTATCGCCAATACGTTCATGCATTTAGTTGATTTAAGAGAACAGCGATATGTTTTTTTCACTCTGCCACTGAAATTATCGTGTCCACGTTGTTGTTTTTAAATAGTGGTTCTTCTCCCTGCTGAAATAAAATAAAAAAGCTTCCTGTCTTCTCTCACTGTTACATTAATAATGAGCGAGTAAATCCCTGCTGTCTACAATAGACATACAGTAATTAAACCAGACTGCTATAAGTGCTGTGCGTGTAGTCCTCACAAAGATAGCAAGATGCATATGTGTGTCCCTCTCCCTGTGTGTTCATCTGACCGTTTCCTTTTGTTCCTTTAGGCTGTTGTGGTTTTTGCATAAAAAATGCTGAGATATTAAAACATGGTCATTTCATTTTATCTAAAAGAGATATTAATCTGATTATTATACAAATAAAACAAAAAATAACATTCAAGATTTTTTTATCTAGCACTGCACACACACACACACACACACACACACACACACAC
>NW_013954911.1:23442-27869 GCF_001266775.1 Austrofundulus limnaeus
AATTGCATGAACATTCACGTGGTGGTTATGTAATACAGCGAATCGATAATAAAAAATCTGCTTCGACAAATTTACATAATCGACGTCATCGATTATTTCAACTACTTGATGCATTGTTCTGCTTCATTAGATGTGTAGTTTATAGATATTAAAGATCACCTCAGATCTCATTAGATCTGATCTGTTGATCCTAAATGTCTTCTTCATATTCAGCTCCATCACTGTAGGACTAAATGCATGTCACCCGCCATCTTTCCTGCCAGAATTTGAAGCTAAAATCTCCTCTTGAGGAGAGTAATCAAAGCTGCAGCCTTTTTGGTCTGACCTTATAAATAACAGCAGGATCTCATACAATCTGTAGCCCTTTTAGTGTGTGCTCAGGATGACTGCTACTACCACACATATATGAATCCGACAGAGGAGGGGACGGTCATCTGGACTGAGGTTAGACTCACATGTTAATGTGTGGAAGCTTTCATTGGCCCACAGACAGACACTATGTGATCGCTTACATTAGATACCAGTGGTGGGCACCAGCCCGCTAAAGCACAAATCTACTAAGTGCGAACCTAAATATTTCATTTGTGCTTTAGTGGTCTTACTAATTTTCATAATTCATAAGYAGATTTGCGGTTTATAAAATTAAAATGCAGTACCGCTAATTACTAATTATCTACCAGTCATCATTATGTTGAATAGCAGAAGGTATGACTGTCAATGAATCACAACACACGTGATCTATCCAACAGCACCCCTCCCAGATAAACACACATATTGTGAAGGTATACATCCTGCTGACTGTTGCTTTGGGTCAGGGTTCTGATTTCCCACAATGCTTTGTGTCTGCTTACATAGCAGGAAGGCAACAGCAAAAACAGTAAACGTTTGTAATCCATACTAAAACTTTGTATGTATTTGTTATGGAAATATTTATTTAACAAAGACAGAAATAAGTGGTCCAAGAATGAAGGTAATCCGTGAGATGATCAGCTGAGTTTTATTGCAACAACAGGAAACACAGAGAACAACCTGCCCTGTCTCTGTGCCTCTGCTTCTCTCTGTCACTGTCTCTTGAGAGGCCTCATACATATATATTATTTAACAAACATTATTATGTCATCTTAGCAAGATTTCATACAAGGTCAAGGGAAAACACAAAGATAAACACAAGTGATATCTAAGAATGATTGTTGTTAGCATATCTTGTTCTGACTTTAATCATTCTATCTACTGATAAACAGCATCTCATGAAAACCTAGGTTGTTAAAGTCATGAATTACTGGCTTGAACCTAAAAGTATTAGTTTCAGCACAGTATTGATTTATTTTACTTTACAATAGAAGCTCCTTTTTTTAAATAAAAAAGTTTAAACGCTGGAGCTCAAAAGCAATTGGCCAACGGTGTTAGAAACTCAGAAATGATTTAAAGATGTTATGCTGATGAAGACTGACATCTAGTGGTCAACTGGTGCAACTACATGGAAAACGTCCTAATCCAGGTAGAAAAAGATCAAAAAGAAAAAATAAGTAGATCCTCTGGATGGTTCTTCTTTATTGAAACGTTTCGTCTCTCCTCCAAGAGACTTCTTCAGTCTGATGAGTTTCAGGTGAACTAGGAAACTTTAAAATACAACGGAAACATGAAAAACTTTAAAATCCAAGCTCTTATTTTGAAGGGAAGATACTAGTTTACTGTTCCCCGTGCTTTCGTTTCCCATCAGTCCATCATGTACCCAGAATGCATCACTTCAGCTTTCCAATAAACTGTTAAAATTACTTTATTGATGCTTCTTTAATGAAAAATCTACAACAAACAAAAGAAAAAGACAGCCGAACTAGCAATCCTCAACAACTTTTTGAAGAAGCAGCCGAACTAGCAATCCTCAACAACGTTTTAATTTTTACACCAGGAACCAAAATTCTGTTTCAGGAAATCAGATCCCCAGCAATCAGCGGTTGTAGGATTAAGCTGTACCAGGGTTCATACACCACTAGTTGGCAGTATTGTGCATATATTGTACATGATTTGACAGCAAGTAAGTGTCAAATTGAACTTGTGCTTTAAAATTAGCTTCTGTTGATTTTTCTATGACATAAGCGTTTTTGAAGTTGCRGACCTAAATATTTTCATAAGCGCTATAGAAATTGCAGAGCTAATTTTTGGATTAGTGCTGCCCACCACTGTTAGATGACTGTAACAGTCCTGTTTTAGTTTGATTCATTTGTTCAATAAATCAAAAAACATTATTTGTAGATTTCCAGTCCCAGATAACAGAACCCTGCATGCTGATACTAGTTTTGAGTTTGTATTGTACCAAGAGGTGTCAAAAGTATTCACATTCATTACTCAGGTAAAAGTATAGATACTAAGGTTTAAAAAATAATTTTTTAAAAGTAGGAGTACCGACTCAACCTTTTTACTCAAGTAAAAGTATAAAAGTACTAGTTGTAAAACTACTTAAAGTATAAAAGTAAAAGCAATAGGAAAAAAAACCCATAATGGACAAAAGCTTAGGCCGTGTCACGGGGAGCTATAATACACAACCACCTCCCAAAAAAGCCTTGTTCTCTAGACCAGTGTTTCCCAAAGTTGGGGTNAGTTATGGTTTTAATAGGAAAACCAGAGTCGGATGAAATTAGAAGTGAACTGTCAGAGAAAAAAAATTGGAAAACAATAATTGTTGCGTCTTTTTAATGAAAGTGCATTAAAGTAAGTCATAATATTTTTCCAACCAACAACTTTTTAATATTTAAACATACCAGTTTTTATTTATTTTATACTAAAACCTTACCAAATAGCAGASAGTAAAGGTAAAAATTGAGAAACAAAAGCACTAAAGAAATTCTGAGTGAAACTCCGCCCCTCGACTAGTTCTTTTTCACACACTCAACAAAAATCTGTATCAATTTTTTTGAATCATCATTAAAATATGTTCAAACACTTCGGTGCCCATTACAAAAACCCTCTGAATACTCTGAATATTTTGTAGTATCAATCCTTGTGAGATTTTATTTTATGTAACTTTTGCTATTGCCACAGTTTGATATTCCAATGCTGTAAAATAAAAATTTGAACTAACATGTTCTGCTGCTGATAGGGGATAGATTATTTTAAGATTTGTAACAGATTTTCTCATATTTAAGAAGAGATCTAGACCTGCTTTGTAGTAAAGTTTCCAAAAATACCACATTTTAGTTTGTCTTCAGTCCTGCTTATAGTCAAAAACCAGCTTCTGGGCCGTGATTTATTTCTTGTTGCCACACTAAGGTGTCCTTGTTTAAACAAATAGTTTAAAAATATATTTTGTCGCCACACGGTGCCAACATTATGTGTCCCAGTTCTCACAAATTGGGCCAAGCCTAACAGGACTGCCGACAGCGTCCCCGAGGGACTTCAGCGCTGCTCCGACTCTCATAAATGGTTACTTTGAGAATATTTCAAAAGATAAAAAGAATTGTAATATTTGGAAAGATATCCRTGTTACAGTAATGGAGCACTGAAAGATAACCACTGTGGGAAAATATTTTTCGATAATTTGTATGATTAAATTCTTGATTTTCCGTCAGGGGGTTTGAGATAATTAAAAAAGTCATGCATCTGCTTGTTTGGGTCAAATAAAGTAGGCCCGCAGCTTATTTTAGAAACACAATTAGGTGTAAANTATTAGATGTCCATGATCATTAAGCAGCAGTGGTTTGTAGATTATTAGAAACACACAGGAACATAAAAATGTAAGCAGCTGTTGTTTGGAACATAAAGCACATGAACATGAAGCACAATGAAACTCTGTGTTCTTCAGGTGGTCAGATTCTCAATCCCACTCTGTTCTGAGGTCCGAGGGAAACACAGTGTCACTTTGTGTTCTCAGTCTGAGAGACACGCCCCTCTGGCTTCACTCAGCCTTGTCGTCTCTGACACCACACGGGATCTTTTCAACACACATGAACACTTGTACTAGTTTGAGAACGGACTCCTCCTATGAGACGTTTTTTCTTCTGTACGTGTTGAGGTAAAGTTTTGTTTGGTTGTAGCTGAGAGTCATCCTCAGCACACAGTCTGAGAGATAAGAGATATGTATCAGCCCCACATCAGATGGTTGTATTTATTAAAACAGCTGTAACCCAAACCCTNACGGTAAGAAGAGGCTTTTTATTCCTAACTTTAGATCTTCTGCACTAAATGTGCTAAAGGTTTGTGATGCAGACATACTGTCAGTGTTTCTATGTTTACTATGATAAACGCTTTATTAAAACCTGCGTATAATAAAATATTTCTGATTCTTTTTGCCCATTTAATCCCAGTAAATAACCTATCAGTTCTGTTATTATAAACCCAGGCTGCATGTCACTCTTGATACTAGTGCTGTTCCAAACAATAATTTTTTTCGATTAATCGATTATTGAACAACAAATCTATAAGTTATTCTG
>NW_013954911.1:28869-29760 GCF_001266775.1 Austrofundulus limnaeus
ATTAATTATTTTATACAGTAAATTTTAAGTAAAATAATTAGCATCACTGCAGTTTCTCCAGTTACAGAGTTATTATTTTCACATTATGTTTTGAACATAAATTTTTTGAAAATGAGGCTGAAAGCAGCAGAGTTTGATCTGTGATGGGATCGTCTCTGTCCAACATGTTTTACAATGACTTATTGTCTTTTAACACATCTTATAAATAAACACAAGATGATCAAAAGACAGAAGTTATCCTTACAGAAACAGTTGCGGTCATAGTTACACTTGGTTAAATGTGTAACTATTTTTCTCTACATGATCCAGATCAAGAAGTTCTAATATTTTCTGACTTAAAGACATCTAGTATGAGTATAGTTCCTGGAATCATGATGTATCTGATAACTTCTATCAGCTGGAAATTTATAAATATTTCTATTAGCTTAATATAGAAATATTTCTATCAGGTTCAAAATGAGGACAGCATAATAAAAATTACATAAAATCAGAGTTATTCCTTGTGCTTGGCTGCATCTGCAGAAAAACCTGTTTCAATTCATGCATGAGTGTCTGAGTGCGCCCGTGGCAATGCATTATGGGTTATGCAGCAGTGGAGGGGCCATGGAGCAGGAAGAACAGGTTGCAGGGAAACAGGACATCAGTTAATGTTAGTTACTGAACACAGGATGAAGTCTGGACTCTGCTCTGTTTTCAGGACTACTCTGTGGTCAAAGGGCTGCTCTGTATTCAGGACATTGCTCTGCAGTCATAATGCTGCTCTGAGGTCAAGAAACTGCTTTGTGGTTAGAAAGCCGTTCAGTAGTCAAAACACTGATCTGTAGTTATGATTCTGTTCTGTAATCAGGACACTTTCTTGTATTCAGAATGTTGCTCTATATTCAGGACCCT
>NW_013954912.1:0-7335 GCF_001266775.1 Austrofundulus limnaeus
CTTTTCTCTCTCGATCCGTTCTCTTTCTAGCCTCTCCTTTTCTAGAGCCTTTTCTCTCTCGATCCGTTCTCTTTCTAGCCTCTGCTTTTCTAGAGCCTTTTCTCTCTCGATCCGTTCTCTTTCTAGCCTCTCCTGTTCTAGAGCCTTTTCTCTCTCGATTCGTTCTTTTTCCAGTCTCTCCTGTTCTAGAGCCTTTTCTCTCTCAATTCTTTCCTTTTCTGTTCTCTCAGCCTCTAAAGCACGTTCCCTCTCTAACCTCTCCTGCTCAAGAGCCTTCTCTTTCTCTAGCCGTTCTAGCTCCAAAGCCTTCGCTCTTTCTAGCTGCATTGCCCTCTCCATTTCCTCTCTTTCCTGCTTTGCCTTCTCTTCTCTTTCTCTCTGAAGGCGTTCTTCCTCCAGGGCTCTCTGTCTTTCGAGCTCCCTCTGTCGCTCCAGCTCTATGGCCCTCTTATGCTCCTCCCTCTCTTTAGCCAAAGTCATTTCCCTCTCCTGTCTTTCTTTTTCTAGAGCAAGTTCTTGCTCTCGCTGTAAAGCCTTTTCTCTTTCCAAGGCCTTCTCCCGTTCTTCTCGCTCTAGCGCGAGGGATTTTTCTCGTTCTTCCTCTGCTGCTCGTTCTTTTTCAATTTGTCTCAGCTTCTCTTGCCTTTCCAGTTCAAGTGCTTGTTCTCTTTTCATCTCAGCCTCCCTCTCTCTGTCCCTTTCCTCTGCTGCAGTAGCCTTAAGCACARTTACAGGAAGCTGGAGGGGGGCAGAATGTGTGACACCCTGGTGGGCTCCAGGAATCATGGGAAATGACACATGGCTGCCAGRGTTGGCTGTGTGAGGTACAGCAGAAACCAGACCGTCTGGTGCACACCTGCCAGGAAACAACATAGCTGAAGGTGAGCTGCTATCCTGCCGTTCACCTTCGCCATCTGTGCCATAGCAGGCTGCTCCAGAGAAGGCCCCCTCGGACTCCATCTTGCGAGCAAGAAGGGTCAGCGGACCAGGCTTCCTTTCTGCATGTCCACTCCTTTGAGGCTCTGGACTGCTACTGCGACTGCCGCTACTGGAAGAACCGGAGCTTGAGGAGCTGGGGGAGTGCCTGGCTTGAGCAGCAGGTGGGCTAGGCGGGCTCTGTTTAGGGGTGTCAGGTAAGGGGAAAGATAGCTCTGGAGGCGGGGATGGAGGAGGCGTTGGCTGGCGGAGCTGAGGGGACAACAGAGAAGGGATGTGTTGCTGCTGGGGTTGACGTGGTGCACCAGACCTTTCCCTCGCGGCGGGGACTCTGGGCGGCTCTCTGAGGCTCCTCCTCGGAGCACTGTTTCCCCAGTCGTCATCGTCATCCCCACCCTCGCTATCTTCATCGTCACTGTCGCCTGCAACTTCGCTGGAAGCAGAACCTCGCTCTGACCGCTGCTCAACGACGGGAACCCGCATGGCCACGGAGGCTGA
Source organism: Austrofundulus limnaeus (assembly GCF_001266775.1). NCBI lineage: Eukaryota > Metazoa > Chordata > Actinopteri > Cyprinodontiformes > Rivulidae > Austrofundulus > Austrofundulus limnaeus. The sequence continues at coordinate 1,435 of NW_013954912.1, forward strand.
AGCAGGTGGACTGGACACATCAGCCTCCTGATTCCTGTTGTCTTGTGCTGCATTCACAGAACCGAACAATCCCTCARCAACAGAAGGGCCGGGGAGCTTGTGCTGCCCAGGTGCTGGGACATCCTGATCAGCATATAAATAAAAATTAGACATGTGGATTTTCCAGCACAACTAATCTACTTGTCTTGTGGAAACTCGCAGTTAATAAGAAACGTAATAGTTTAGGAAATAAACTGTTATCTAACCTGAGCAGGAGGAGGGCAAGATGTACTGTTGTTAATGTCTCTGTGGTCCTGTTGATCTGTTCACAAAAGATAAAGAAAATATAAAACGTAAAAAAAAATCCGAAAGACTTCCATACAGACCAATAATGTGCTGTAACTTCAATAACTGAGACTAGGAATAGACTTATTATAATTGCCACCCAATTTAAATAGGCCAATATTAGCCACTTAGAAAAACAAATCAGCAATTGGCCATGCCTGAACATACCTAATCCATTACCAAGCAAAATAAATAAATAAATAAAAAATGCAGCAGCAGCAGATGCTACAAAGCGCTGACTGTAGAATGCTCTTTCATATATTATTTGTAGGTGTACAAGTCTTCTACAAGCTGTTAAATATTTGTTTATAAATGACAAGCATTCATTGTTAGATTTAGTTTAAATGAAAAATGTATATATTGGCCAAAAAAATAAATAAATGAAAAATTAATCCATTGGCTTCCCTGATTTTAAAAGAGCTGCATTACACATTAAAACCCATCAAATCAGTGGACCTCAAGGTGAGACTTAGAACACCACTTATACCATTTGTTTCATATGCTTCCCGAGCCTCTCTCTCCAGACGGTGCCGCAGGAGCTCCTGTTGCTGAGCCAGATACTGCTTAATAAAACTGTTCTGGCTCATTTCCTCACCAATCTAAATACAAAGAATGCATCACAAAATACATTAGGTGAAATTCTGCAAGGCAGCTGAAGAAATGCAATTTGAAGACATACACAAAAAACATTGCATTAATGCCCATTCTGCTATTGAATCCCAAAGAAACCCACAGCTGTTGAAATTTAAGTAAAAGTATCTTTGAGACTTTTACCTGTGAGTTTGGCTGCAGTCCAATATGAGGAGTGGAGGTCCTCTGCAAATTCTCCAGCATGAGAGCCTGTTATTCAGATGAAAGGTTTTATTTGTGCAGTATAAAATGGGGGCATTCTTTCAAAGAATATGTGTGAAATGTGCACACAAATTTATTTCACAAAGTGGTCTGAGTTTGTGCTTTTGCCAGRCATCAACATTACAGTAAATAAAACTAATAAGTATCATCATCACCTATCTGTTTATATAAAATTTATAGACTTTACTTRAGATATAGACAGTTACTAGCATACAGAAATTTTTCAACATAGCATTGGAGCAAGACACATCAAACTAGCTCCCTGTGCATGCCATCAACTTAGATTTAAGTCATACAAATCAAATTAATCCTAATAAACAAGAAGACAGATTTCATCCTGCAATGAAAAACATACCAGGCTGGGAATAAGGGGCACATTTGTAAACACACACAAATGAAGTGTACTTAATCTAACAAAAATGTCTCAATTGGTAGTAAATCCTACCCTATCCRWWRCRWWRCRWWRCRWWRCTATCARTAAATGCCTGTTATWAYGATTTTTATTGCTCACCAGCATGYTGTAAACAAAACAATAAGTGGTCTAATGTCAAAACCAACAGATCAAAGTGTGCACAATGCACGATCATAACTCAAATCTCACATCAGTCCTGCAGCAACAAGTGCCATTTGTGTCCTAAAGAAAACAAGACGACCTTTGATATTTGCATGTGAAGAGAAAATAATCAAAGACAAGACGGGCATAAACACTTGTAGGAAAAACAATCAAATGTAAACAGTGTTTTTTTTATTTATTAATGTAGTCTACTGCGTGTTTTTAGCCGGCACATTCATGTACCAGGTCCAGGACCACTGTGTTTACCGGGAAAACGAAAATCCAAGCTTTCATGGCGTAATGTGTCACAATGTAAACAAAATTTTATCCAACATGACTCATCGCGGCACCTCGCATACCCAGATYTCACCCAGACGCAAACTGTGCTCGTACCATTAATGACAACATACAGTAGAAAACACGGAGACAGCCGCTGAGGCCACCTCTCAACTCACAGCGTTAGCACGAAAGCTAACAGGCTAACACAGCATGAAAACCAACGCAATTTACAGCTAGCCAATAAGTTGACTGAACTTCGGGGCTTGCTGTGAGCCGGACAACTCTGGACAAGCCAAACAGTGCTCAACTACGATGCAGAACAAAGTCCAATTTCATAGCGGGATGTCAACAACGAAGTCTACTACTACGCTCGGCAGGAACGACACTCAGTTGTCGGCCCTCCAGAGTCAGCATCAGCCCGTCTCTCCGTTCACGCTAGCTCGTACGCACAGTAGTGCCACATTTCAGCGTAAAGCTTACCCCCTTGAGCCTTTTAACGAGAGCATTCTTCTGTCCGCTTTTTGACAGTCCTCTCTCTTCAAGAGCTGCTTTTAAGTCCGCTACACGGAGGGACTGGAGGGGTCTCCCGTCCAGCGTAACGTCTTCGAGGTCCGCCATTTTCCGTTCCTCTAGTCAGTTCCCAGCGAGAGCAAAAAGTATGTGGCAAGCCGTTGTAACATATAATTAGACCTCATGCCAGAAAAGAAAATTAAACAGAAAATACAGCATGTTAGGAAATATAAGCGTAAGATACTGAAAAATCTTTAAAAAGTTTCAGTGAATGTTTTAAAATGTAACTCTTTTGAGTATGTGTAATTATTTAAAATAGCATTTCTGTCAGGACAAACTCGAGTTTCAAATATCCGCACAGTAAATTACACCAGACACAATTTACATTTCACATTGTTTAATGTTAAAATAGATTCTTGTCAAATGTTAAGTATCTAAAATATAATGGTGTCACTGGATTGTTTATTTATTTCAATTAATGCCYAAAACTAGCTTTTAAACTAATTTAATAATCCTAACATGGTTAAGCCTTTATATTCAAAATCGCATTAGGATTATAGAATAGTTTTTTTTTTTAATTTGGGAGGTTTATTTTATATATCATTTTGGACAGCTGAATTATTTATAAAAGAACGTCTGCCGTGAAGATTTATTTTTGCAACGGATATATGATAAGTCGGCTTGCTATACATCAGAACTTCCTACAACCAACGTCATTTTCGACGAGTTCAAATTATGAAAAACCTTACACAAATTCATTTTTAAATTAACACTTAAATCTATACTTTTGTCCGCACTGCACGCAAATTATAGTTTTGGCATCGGTTTTTGGTCAAAAACAACCTTTGCCTAAAGTCCACGCAAGTCTGAGCCCCTTGCTTTATTGACCGCGTCCACTTCCTGTTTGATGTTTGTTAGCTAAACTAGCATAGATACAGATAACTAGTACTCAGCTCTAATTGTGTTCACAACATTGTTTCAGCTTTTTTAAATTTTATTTGTAAGCAGATGTGTGTGTTAAGCATAGTTTTATGTATGACTGGCTTTAACGTTGGAGTCCTGCGGCTGTCTGGTTTAAGCTAGCTGTTCACAACAAAAGGATTCTCTGTTTTGCCTCGGCAGCAGAGGAGCAGCAAACTTTCGGAGGCTGAAACAAACTTTCCCGAGATGTCGTGGTTCAATCGGGTCGGTCAAGGCTCGTACCACCAGCAGCAGCCCACTGGATTTACATCTACAAACATCCCGGGCAATACCGGCAGCCCCGTCGGTCCAGCGGCAGGATTGGTGACCCAAAACCCAAGCGGCGGGGCTGTTTTTGCTTCTCCGAGCCCATTGCACTTGCCATCAGCCCCTCATCGCGGTGCAGCCTCGCCCCTCAGCCTCGAGAATCTGTCCCGCGCGTCTCAGAGCGCAGGTCAACTCCGAGAACCAGAACCCATCTCCTATGTGATCCTGCAGGAGCAGCGGTGCGTCCTGAGCTGGTTCCAGAACTGGACCTCGGCTCAGAAGGAGCGCTTCCTGAACGACCTGCTGGGGAAAGCCGTGCCGGGGAAAGTGTGCACCCTCCTGGATTCCCTCAGTTCTCTTCAGGTACCAACCACCCTGTAACCATCCTGCTCCGATCATTAGTCCGGCTTGGTCTGAAACTTGCTGTGTGACGTTGTCTGTGTGCTGACAGGTCAAAGACAAGCTCCCCAACATCTTTGAGTGCCAGCTTCACCTGTGGACACAGTGGTTTGAGTCGTGGGGGGAAGACGAGAGGAATCATTTTCTGCACATGTTGGAGGAGCAGGACTCCGTTTTTGTGGCCCAGTTTTACATGAGTGTAGCTGGCACAGCAGGGAGAGACTGAAGGATTACAGGTGGAACATTTCACATTTCACCAAKTCTCTAGTTTTCATTTAGGATGTGTTTTTTTAATACAGAAACGTTCCAAGCTTGTATTATTTACTATATTTTATGTGTTGTTTTCCAAAAAATATATATTCATGGCTCATTGACAGAGAAAAGGTCCCAATTTTTTGTTTTATTTTATTTTTTTGCCAAAATAGTATTTGGAAATAAAMAAGACCGTAAACACATTGCGTTGCTATATATGTTTATTGTTCTGAACCAATCATACAAAAAGCATAAAACACACTCATTGACTTTGGAGAGTAATCTGTTACTTAAATGTTAGTAACTGAGACACGTTTTAGAAAAGCGATTACATCAAACTTATTTTATCCAGTCAGTTGATCCGGGTTGAACCAAAACTATTGGAGTAGGATTTGCACCATCCTCTACGCAGTAATTAATAAATGGATAGATTTTGTCGGTAAAGGCCTGACCTGAAAAGGTGTATAAGTGAGATCTGGTACCAGCATCATAGAAAGAAATCTGTCCCTTTTTGTAGTCCAGCAGGATACCCAGTGTAAGCGTTGGAGTTCTAGCTCGAATAGTAGCCGGTCTCTTATCAAGAGCTCTCAGCTCACCCTGTTTGTTCAGGACTACGGTCCAGAAACCTCTCGTTGGATTGAATGATAACAACCCCTTCCTTGTAGAGGATTGGCTGGCCATCCCGATGTGAAAACAGCTCTTTCCAGCGACGTTCACCTCCCAGTAATGTCTGCCGCTTGAGTAACCAGTTGAACCCAGAACGGCGAGAGACACGTCAAACCTTCCGGGGCTGTCCTGGACCTGAAGAGGGCTATCAGTGGTGGAGACCTGGGTTCCATCTGCAGACAAAACTATTCTGGGGTTGGCAGTATTTGGATCCATGGTCATTAGAGCTGTAAACAGAAACACGTATTATTATTTTTTATTATTGATCAAATTTACAAAATTTAAGCTATGAAAATATAACAGCCTTCCACAAAAATTCTTTAAAGTCACCCAATAACTTTCATCCAAATAAAAATGTGTAAATCTAAGGTATTGATGAAGATCAGGGATGTGAAACTTTAATTCTTCTGAAGTGTCTTCTTCTGATCTTAACCAAAAACGGGCATAAACCTAACCAATATATTTAAAGGACCATAGAAAAAGATAGTTGAGCAATATATGCATCCAAAATGTTCCAATTTATGCATGGAATTTGGGCAGCAGAACTGGGCTACCTTTGTCAGCTTAGTTTCTAAGCAGAAATAAACGTTACTGTACAGAAAAAGACTAAATAGATAACTAACCTTTAACTTGGTTATAGTTGAACTAATATTCTACAAATACTGTAAAAATGAAATAACAGTTCCAAAAAAACTGCCTTTTTAGTTCTCTAGTTCAGATATGACTTAGTTAGAAGTTTTATTTCCAATTAAAAAAAAAGGTGTTCCCTTTACCTGGTGGATATGAGATTCAATGACTTTGTGCACCAAAGTCAAATCAAATATTGATAAGTTTTAAAT
>NW_013954912.1:8335-15369 GCF_001266775.1 Austrofundulus limnaeus
TCACTTCAGTCGAACACAGAAGATTTGTAAACAACTCGTTTTTTTTCTCCACACATTCTTTTTTTATTTGTAAATAATAAAAATGAACTTTTTTAAATATATAAAACATACACATCATTTGAGCCACATCTGTTGTACAAACAAGACATGTTGCAGTGAACGCTTTACTTTTCTCTAGTTTTTCTTCTCACTTCAGTCGAACACAGAAGATTTGTAAACAATTCACGATTTTTCTTAAATTTCTCCTGTTTAATACTGACAAAGGAACGGAAGAGAAAAAAGTGACTTCACTTCACGATGGAAGGACAACTTGTGAAGTGAGGCTGAGGATGGCCCGTTGGGTTGGAGAGCAGCACATCTGAACTGCTTGGTCCCTAATCTGAGAATAATTACACTTGGAACTTGGCCTCTTGCTTTAATCAATAAATGGCTGTTGAATAATTATTCTCTCTGAACGTAAACTTTGTACAAATTATCAGCTCGAGATTCTGCATTTTAATTTATTAGGCTAAAAAATATTTATATATCTGATTTTTTATAACATATTGAACCACAACTCTGAAAATGTTGGGACATTGTGTAAAATGTTAATAAAAGGCAATGATTTGTAAATATTAAAGACATTTTATTCTCAATGGAGCATAGTAAATTTCATAAAAATGTAAAATTTTAGGTAAAAATAATGTATCTTTTAACTTTAGGGCAGCAACATGTAAAATAAAGTTGTTCCAGGAGCAACAGAAGGTTCTAGAAGTTACTCATACAAAAAGAAAATAATATTTATAACTAATTATGTTAGTTATTAACAGTATAAAAATAATGAGCAATTTCAGAATAAAGTTCCTGGATGAAATTCTTTAAATCTCCATCATCTCCAGATTATTAGACTCTGTAATCTCTGAGCTCAAAGGCTGAAAATCGATATTGGATGTTTGGATCTTCACTGCATTAAAGACGGGTTCTGGTTCCGTTTTGGACCTCAACACTTCCACATATCATCTGTTAACACAGTTCACTAATGCTGCCTAAAGCTCTATCACGCAAAAAAAAATTACACGATGCAGAACCTCGACCGTCTTCTTTGGACCAAAGTTCACTTAGTGTGGACTGAAGCAAAGTAAGAGTTAGAACTGTTCTGTTCTGTGGTCAGACGGGTCCAAATCTGAAATCCTGTTAGGAAACCACGCCCTTCATACTAAAGCCTGCCTCTCTGATGGTATTGGGGTGCATTAGTGCATCTGGCATGGACAGCTTAAACATCTAGAAAGGCTACATCAGTATATAAAAGTAACTATAGGTTTTAGATCAACATCTGTATCAATCCAGATGATTTTTGTTTTTCAGGGAAGGTTTTAAACATTTCAGCAAGACGATGTCAAACTGTCACCAGCTGAAAACATTTGACAAATCACAAAACAAAAAACTCCAGAGCTGCTTTCCTCAGGTTTTGGACCTTTACAAACTGTTGACTGAACAACTTTAAACAGAAATGTTGCTGCCATAAAATTTACCCCCCCCGTTTAATATTTTAGTTTAAACACTGTGACTGCTGGATATGAACACCAGTGACCCACGCGACCCTGAAAAGGAAGAAGCGTGTACAGAAAATGGATGGATGGATGGATGGATGGATGGATGTTCACTATGGCCCACTGTGTATAAAACATGGGGTTATGAGATTTGCAAATCATTCCAGAGTGTTATTTACATTTTACAGGACATTTTTGGACACGTGGTTGTATTACATCATCATAAACTCATAAAGCTCCTCTGAGGTTTTCTGTGACAAGGACTAATGTTCGGGGGGCTGTGAGGTGGGTCCGGTGCAGCTCGGGGAGGATCGGGAAAGCGAGATCCCAGGGTTCAGTCTGAGACATTCAGCACCTGACGGAGGAACGTGCTGCAGCTGAGCTCAAATGTCTTGGCTTTATGGGAATGGCTTCTTGGTTTTTAACTCTTTAATATTCAAGTACGAGCAAACTGTACAACTGCATGCAACAAACAAGCGGCCCTACGGTACGCAAAACTAACACGCATCTACTTCAGTGACTTTTTGTTTTTTGTACTTTTTTTAGTAACGGTTTTACAAAAGAAATGTGCATGCAGCTTGGTTCCCAAACTCAAGCTGCCCCCCCCCCCCCCCCCTCGTCTTGGTGGTGGGAGGAGTTTGCAGACCAAACAGAGGATGAGTGTTGGCGTCCCGACTTTCACATTCACAAAGCTGGACGAGGAACCGGATTCTTTTCTGCTCATCTGGAAAAGTTTGGCCAAAGTGAAGCCGGTTCTGTTAGTAATATAGATAATCAACATCTTATTTGTTGTAGATAGCTTCCGGAACACTCTGAGCTAATTGACCACTAAATCGGCTACGACTGTCAATTTCACAGCTAAAATGTGGTGTGGTAGTAGCTGAGAGTCAAATGCTCTGAGGGCTAACATATCGTTCAAGATTTTCATTTACAACTTGGTCACAAAAGACAGCAGGAGATAAAAGGTCACATCTGGTGGGAAATTGTTGTTMCCCACGAACGTAGTTACCTGAAAACATTCGCTACGTTCAAATTCAGGGTCTGCGTCCTCCGAAGCTTGAATTTGTCGGCTGCTTATGTCACAGTGCCACACTGGAGGCTGTTCAAATTCAAAGAACCCTCCAGTGCAGCCGACAACTGTGTCCGTTTGCACYGATTTGAGGGACAGGTCCAATAGATCTTTCTCGGCCCACCATATCCCATGATGCATTGCGGGCCAACCGGAGATATTTTTCTGCTCGTAATGGCGAACCAAGCGAGAGAAAGAAATAAAAATTTGTCGGTATAAAAAGGAAAAGTTTCAAGCGGTTGTGTTAATGCTTTTGTCAAATGTATAAACATGTTTTTATTATAATTCTTGTCAGAAATCAAACGAGCGAAATAAACATGCACCTTTTGTGGGTCAAATATTGCCTTTAAGCTAATTCTGTTGTTTTGTGATATTAATAATGCTAATATATTCATATTTTTCTAATTTTGCTTCGTTAGCCAGAAAACATAAGTACTGGAAAACGTTGTTAACAGAGAACATACTGTAGGTACCAGAGATTATAGGTAACCAGAGAACATACTGTAGGTACCAGAGATTATAGGTAACCAGAGAACATACTGTAGGTACCGGAGAACATAGTTGTGGACCCATTTCTTAAACATTTTTCCAAACTAAGGTGGGTCAAGAAGCTGCCTAAACATGTAGGATTTAAATTATTTTTAATTTTTTACACAGAAACCTTCTTCAGTTTGACCAAACTTTCCCTTCAATACCGAGACAAAAAATATGAACTGAACTGACAGGATTRTTGTTTTTATTTTTCCTCCCCCCTTTTTAAAATAACTACATATTTATCTATTTTTACAAAAAGTTACACTTTTTTGTAGTAAAAAAATCAAGCTCTTGTGCTTATATTTWAAAAAAAAGTCAAACTACGATTTGGATAAAAACCTTGAACGTGCTGGGGCAAGGGAAGGCACTCCCTCAGAAAGGTGAAAAATCGACGGTCTTGTCCATCTCTGACGTACTTATTTTTTGTTTTATTTTATTTTTTACAGTAACTATACCCTCGTGGCATTTCAAAGTGACAAACTTGATTTATTGGTCAACCTCCCAGGAGGCCTAATAAACATCTWTACATAGACGACCGGCCAGCACGCTGACCAGGACTTAAACAAACACTAGCCTTGCTGTCTGATGTAAAAATTTAAGGTCTTTGTGACGAACCACCATCTTGGCTTCGTTGTCACCCAGTTTTCCCCTGATTTTATTACACCTGACAGCGATTAAAGTTAGAAAAATCTGGCTTTTGCAGGCCTCTCCTTTCTCTGGGAAGCATTTGTACTTGAATGTGCATAAAAGAAACTGTTAGCATTTTACATCTTTTTACTAACTCAAACTTTTACAACCATCCATGTGGGTTTTCTCCAGGTACTCTTGTATTTTCCCAGTCTAAACAGATGCGTAAACAAAACTTAGTGATGTTGATGGGATTTGCCTGAATAAATAAAGGTAAAAAATTATAAACATGTAAAATTTGCATTTGCGCCCCTTCTTTTTTGTAAACTAACATACCAAACTGGGGGCTCATCCGGGATTGATGAGCTTTTTTTAAAGTCAGTCATTGGTGCTTTCTCTCTGTGTGTGTTTTCACTGGTAAGTGAAGTTTAGATATTTGGTGAAGAGAATTATTTGTGAATCATAAAGAAAGAGAACTGACTGCACGTAAATATAATTAWCCATCTAAATTAGAAAAATTAGCCATGGAATGCCCTGAGAGAATGGTTGTAAATCTATGAGGAAATTATGTATTTTAATGAAAACACACTAATCTGTTAAGCCTGAAAAAAGCTGTTTTGCATCTTAAACCATTTTCATATTCTAATAAACCACTTTAAAAACCCCAAAGAAAACAGAACTAGCCGAAACAAGGTGCCATCACAATCGTCACTTATTCCTCTCACAGAACACTAGCAAACATTTACGAGATTTTATATCTTTTTTTTTCATCCCTTAATTTTTATCTGTCCATGCACACACCGGACTGACAACATCATCATGAGCATTTGATGCACTGTAAAAACATTTTGTGCCTGTAGTAACAAAGGGAAACAGATGCAACAACAAAGAATCGACGCCTGGAAGCAGCCGTGGTAAACATGTTGAAAGGGGTATCTTTCGACGCAGAGAGGGACCAGTGATCGAGGCACCAGAAGAAGGCTCTGTGCTTCCAGACCGAGTACCCAAAGCTGGGGGAGGCACCCCGCACAAATGCAGGGGTGCCGGCAGTCTGCTGAGTTTCTGCAGGAGGCTGCTGCAGAAAAGACAGCACCGCCTTCAGGCGGGAGGGGGAATTACCTCGTCTCAAGGACGTACATTCCAATGCTTACGTACATTTCTTTGCTATGTTGATTCACTTAAAAACCACCCTGTTTCATTTTGATTTGCTTCTCGTAGTTGTTGTTTCATCGACCGGAGAGCGAGAAAAAAGAAGAACTAYGAGGTTTTTCTCTGAATGGAAATGTAACACTGAAACGTGACGCTCCCTACAACAGGCGAAAAAAGAACTGCAGCAGGAGTGATTGTCAGATTTCAACAAAGCTTTCTCCTCGTGGCTGTTTCTGATTGTTGTTCTACATTTCCAACTTTTTTTTGCTTCTCGCTTCAACAGTTCTTTTTGTTGTTTTGATTCCCCTCGGTGGACTGTGTAGAACTTGTGGTCCACTAGGATCGGACCCCGGGCGGTCCAGGCGAGCTGTCGAGAGACGACTGCGAAGCTCTCCGTGTCAGGGAGGCGAGAGTCGGGTCCACCAGGGAGGACGGCGGGAACAGCTTGTACCAACCGATGACTGTGCTGGACAAGTCCAACTCGTCTAGCAGGATCTGTGCAACTCCCATGAAGCTTTTATGGTCCAGACGACCGTAGTCTCCCCAGACGATCACCTGGAAGGTGAAAATTTACCCATCAAGCCCCACGGCACGACAGTGTGACTSTTTGATAGGAAGAGGAATAAACCCGATGCTCACCTGTAGGACTTTACCCTGCGGGCTCTCTTCAAACAGCAGTGCTTGCTGGTACAGCGGATCGAGCGTTTTCCGTGCAATCTTGGTTTTCTTTTTGGCTACGTATGCTCCGTTGTTCAGCAGGTAGACTTTAACGTACGGAGCTGCAGACRGAGACAAAACAAAAGAACATTAGTGGGAAACAAAATGGACGACGTTTTCACCTACGCACTTTTGAAGATTAAAGAAAACTTAAATAAACRGAAACATGCCAGTCCTATTAAAAAATCCTGAATTGAAAGTAGCAGGAATGTCTTTTTGTCCCGTGTAGATTTATGTCTACCATTTAGGAGATGTAACATTAAAAAGATATGATTAAGTGGAAGTCTCTGAGAGTTTGGGTGTGTGCTCATTGCACTCCGWAGGGACACACCGTGTGAAAGAAGACAAAAATACCTGCAATTTAAGGTATAAACTGTATAAGAATGGTAAAGTTTGTCRTAGTGCTACAACAGTTTGGCAAGTTTAGTGTGACATTTTCACCCTAGGTTGAACATTATGTGGTGACGTCTTTGAAAATCAGAGAAACTAAACTTTCTGGGTGTGCTGAGAAAAGGTTAAAGCGTCTGCAGGGAAAGCTAACCTCGGTGTTCAGATTAGCCGTTAGCTCGTCTCAGTTTAGGGTCTGGTTCTTACCAGGAAGAGATTTGGATCCCGGTTTCTGCACAAGTCCACGAGCTCTGATGACCTCCACCTCCAGCTGACTTTTCTTCTCCATCATCCCAATCTGGATGTCCCCTGAGTGAGACCAGACAGACGAGACCGTTAACTCTAAGCCTACAACTGGACAGAGGGAAAGAAAAGACGAGAAGACGGGAACGAAGAGTCCAGCTGGACCAGGCTCATACCGATGGCAGGGGTAGCCAGCGTTTGTCGGCCCACCAACTGGGCTGGTCCCAGTCCATCCAGGAAGTCACTGAACTGGCTGCCGGCGCCCAGATTCACTCCAGAAAAGATCAAACTAACAAAGAAAACAAAAACAACAGAGGAATCAGTCATTCTACCAAYGGGTTTTGGAGGTTTTTGTCCAAATGGACTYRATTTATGAGCTTTGACCAGCCGAGGGACAGGAGCATCCACAACAAGTTATACAAAAACCCCACAGAGACGGTGTAAACCGGACTGGAGTCATGGTGACATGGCACAAACAGCTTAAAGACAGGAGATGACGGCAGTTCACTGACTTTCCCTCAGAGTTGCAGCTGTTCATGCTGCTGTTGTTGGACTCTCTGCTGGSCTGCCGGCTCATGTTCCTGGGCAGCTCCACGGCCATGCCGGTCTCCGTGCTCCTCTGGATCGGCACGCCCTTCTCCTTTTTACTCTTCCCCTCTGGATGAAAGAGAAAAGTCAACTCAATTAGTATAGTTATCCATGAAACCTGATGAGTCCAACCAGTTACTTAAACTACAAACATGTCTTCCAGACATAAAAACATGGATGACTCTTAACTT
>NW_013954912.1:16369-17277 GCF_001266775.1 Austrofundulus limnaeus
TGTGTGTGTGTGTGTGTGTGTGTGTGTGTGTGTGTGTGTGTGTGTGTGTGTGTATACAGCGCCCTGAGACAATAATTGTGATGTGGCCATATATAAATAAATAAAATGAATTGAAAAGAGCTGGATTTGATGTCTTCTGTCAAACGTCTGTCAGACTCCACGCTGCTGCTCACCAGGACCGCTGATCTGCGACGTGCTGCGGCTGCGCCGGTTGCCGACGATGGCCACCACGCGGGCGCTGAGGCTGGAGCGCCTCTTCTTGCCGCCGCCGCCCACCGTGCCCAGCGCCGTGTCCGACTGGCTGCCGTCCGTGTGCTCCTGCGTGTAGATCTCGCCGCTCACGCTGGAGCTCTTCATCATGTTGCGTCCCATGGAGGACCTCATCTGCCGGCTGCAGGTAGAAGATACTCAGGTCTGTTAGCGGTACTGAAGACGCTCTGATCCCAGATAAAGCACAACTTTAGTCATCATGGGATTCAGACAAACTGACAAAAAAATCATTGAAAATTATCAGATTTATTCTTTTACAAATCAACAGTTAACATTAAAGGATTAGCTTTAACACTGTCAGTTGATTAGTCGGCTCTCATCCTCAGACAGGGTTCCTACAGCTTAAGGCAAGTTAAATTTAAAACTTTTTTAAAGTGCCTGTGAAATGCATATCCATAAAATACAAAAGGGTCAAAGAAAATTTATTTATATTTAAGAAACTTGGAATAAAACATGATTTTACTCGTTATGTCTCATAATTGGCCTATTTTCTTTTAAACTTGGCTCAGCTAAAGTGAAACAGGAAGTGACATCAAAGGGGAACTCTGAGAAAGAAAACTCCCAGGTTTTTGTTTATTTAACAATATTATTTGAACTCTGACTCTTCATCTCTCTGACTGACTCAAATTAATCTAAAC
>NW_013954913.1:0-1367 GCF_001266775.1 Austrofundulus limnaeus
GACTGAGAGTCCACTTTGTTAAACATTCTTTTAAAAATGAAAGTTTATTGATTTATTACACTTACACATTACGCTTTTATAATTATTAGTTGTAAAACGGTCACCAGGCAATATTATCGTTTATCGCAATAAATTTTGAGACAATTAATCGTCCAGCAAAATTTGTTATCGTGACAGGCCTAGTGTAAACTGCAGAGTCCTGGCCTGTAGATGAGTTTTAACTGTAGTGTCCTGGCCTGATGATAGAGCTTGTCTGTGCTAGCTCATTCTTTTAAACATTGGCTGTTTTGTTTCCTTGATGTATAACTTACTGGTCACAGTCCTCCTGGCACTTAACAGCATACACATTACTCTGTTTGTGTTGGGGGACCAGATCTTTGGGGGTGAACCAGTCCTTGCTGTAATGTGTTTTAGGGTTTGAAAGTCACTGGGAGGTCATGTTTGGAAAATAAACATTCCAGTTTCTCCTAAACTCCTGCCACTGGTCTGGGTGGCTGACCCCAGCCATCCACCGGGTGGAAAGGACCTTAGTCCAACTGAGAAGATTGTTGAACACAAGCAGCACCATCTAACCTGAGGGATCTGTCCAGGTTAGATGGACCAGGATCCTAGAGACAGACCTACAGAGACCTGATAATGGAACTGTAGTGAAAAGTGATTGTAAACATGATGGTGTTGAGAGGGGAGGAGGTGATATTCGTTCTGCATGTCCAGGATTTCTGTTTTATCTCATCAGTTCTTGTTTGTTTCATAATCATTTTAATTGTAGTGGTAGTTATGTAAAACAAAATATATCTCCTCCTACATGTTTCCTTTTTAAGTTCCAAATTGTAACAAAACAGAGATAATGTTAAAAGGGGTGAATACTTTTGCAACCCACTGCACATCCAAAAATGAGATCAATATCTAATTTAAATGTCCCCACATCTGATTCATCATAAATGGCCTCTATGAAGACTGAAATAATCTTTCTATGACTTCCAGTTATTTCATCCAACCTGTCATCCAACCAAAAACCAACCCACAGCTTTGGACCTTCAGAAGAGAAACCCTGATCCAGTTTCTCAAACTTTTTCTGACCTGCATCTTTTATAAATCTTGAGCTTTTAGATCTGTAATTTTGGTTTAGAAATCCTTGGTAAATGTAGTCTGGCCTCAAACCAGTCATAATTTGGAATCTCAGTCTCTGGGAAGACAAATTCTTTACTAATCTCTGATATACAAACTTTTATAACAGGAAAAGTATTAGATGGGTATAAAGTTATGGAAGTTGTGGACATTTTTGATTTGGAGTACAACATAATATGTTGTATATACACTCACCGGCCATTTTATTAGGTACACCACGCTAGTAACAGGTTGGACCC
>NW_013954913.1:8554-10311 GCF_001266775.1 Austrofundulus limnaeus
GGATTCTGGTGTCTCAGGAACTCCAATAATCCGCACATTGCACCTTCTCATGCGGCCCTCCATATCGTCACACTTCTTTTTGAGCCCAACGACTTCTTCTTTCAATTCCAACACGGTGGTGCGCAGAGAAACAACCTCTTCGGACCAGTTTGACAAGCCGTCCTCAACCTCCTTAACGCTCTGTTTCACGTGGTCCAGGTCTGCGCGCAGTAGCATCATGCCGTTAGCTACTTCAGCTCTCACCGCTTGAAGCTCTCCTTTAATAAGAGTAAACTCTTCAGACAAAGCCGCTTTTATTTCGGATTTGATCACAGCTGAGAGATCGGTTTTTATAGTGGCAAGAATGTCAGACTTCAAGGAGAGTGCGTCCGCCTCGCTGCGGGAGGGAGAGGAGGGCCCCAAAAGTCCGGTTTTAGCTGCAGTCTGCTCCGAGGTGGCATCAGGCCTAGCAGCCGTCGAGCTAGAATGTTTGCCTTTCCTCGAGTTTGTCGCCGTTCTTCTACTCTTCCAGGCAAGAATCACTCAGGGGTCGAGTCCGGACGGACCAAATGTTCAAAACAGCAAGGACATTAATATAGAACCACAAACAGAACAAGTCGGAGCGGGAACCACGCGACACACGTCTCACTCCTCCGCCATCTTGCCCCGCCTCCCAAATTTAGAGTTTATGTAAAAACTGTAATAAACCTCAGTGTCTCCTCTTTTTAAAGATTCAGTTTTTACAAAGTCTTGTTTTTTCTATTTGGTTCTTTTTAAACACATCTTATGACAGATTTAATGTCAGTAAATGCAATGTTCTCTTACACTGGTATTTTGTTTTGTTTTACAAGTTAGCACTCATTCACCTAGCCATTAGCCTAGCCTGGACAAAGACTTCACTTCAAAAATAACTGGACTGTCCCTTTAGAGTTTATGTAAAAATCGTAATAAACCTGAATGTTTTTCTTTCTCTGAACTCTGAGGTCAGAGAAGGCAGTGCGTAGAGCACACTGAAGAGTCTTGACCTAGACCCAGTTCGGACCCTGGAAGTTTTCCTGAAACACAACATCATCATGTGACTGAAACAACTTGGCTCATCAAGGCCTAAAGTGACCTGCAAAACGTTTGTGTTTTAAACTTGGAAAAATTACAGTTTTGTTCAAACTGAGAAAAAAAAGAAAGAAAAGTGTTTTGTGCTGACTTGTTAACATTGTAAGGTTTCACTGTAAATGGTTAATCCACTACAATGTAGTGGATACTGCTATCCTATACTACTATACTATAATACTGATCAACACCTGTAGCCATATCACTGTTGTTTAATGTCTGCTGTGGGAGCCCTGTTGAATAAAATTAACTCCATAAACTACTCATTTGTACAGGTACGATTTCTAAATGTTTCATTAAGATATGTCCAACGGTTCATTAGATGTTTTGCTAACAGAATTGACTCTATGCTAAAATTTTGAGCAAAGATCTAATACAATGAGTATCACTATCTCAGCTAACGACCACACCAAATTATCTCAATATCTGTAAAAAATAACAGCATTAAACTATTTCTATGTTTTCTAAGTCCGGTTAGCTGCGGCAGCTATCCTTGCAGTGGTTCATAAGATATATTGCTAACAGACAGAGTTCAATTCAACTATCAATGCCAATGTTTTAAACACAAACTGCGTGTAATCATCCATCTATCCATCCAACTCGTGACGTTGTGTGCCGGTGGGCGGAATACTTTGAAGACCTCCTCAATCCCACCAACATGCCTTCTGTTG
>NW_013954913.1:11567-14020 GCF_001266775.1 Austrofundulus limnaeus
CATCTGTGTCTCCTTACTGATTATATTTAATAATTTTAAATGAATTTTCCCACAAGTCTTTTTTATTTCCGTGTGTCACCTTTACATTTCTCTGTCTCATGTTTTTACTTTTATGAATTTCTGCCTCATTATACAAATAAGGTGGGTGGAGCTTCTTGGGTCATCTCCTTTCGTATTGGTCAATAGATAGGAAGGAACAGGATCCATGTGCAGATCTACTGTGAGCTGCTGCTTCACTTTAGTTTAAAGTTTAGTTTAAAACAAAGGCAAGAAGGAAAACACTTGTCTGAACATTCCTCACTGCAATGAACTGCAGACACCACATTGCTCAGTTTGGGTTAGTATTGGGGCAGGGCAGGGGTTCTGCCCTTAGGATGGATCTGTCTGAGGGTCCTGTTGACTTTAAAATGTACCAGGATGTTATGTTTGGAGAAGGTCATTCTAAGTCTCTCAGATAGTCCAGCAACATGTCATCTGCTGGTGCTGGTCTACTGGGTTTCAGGTCCACAGTCAACACAGGACATTTAGGGCATTTCATGCTTCTTCCTGGTGACAAGCTGCTTTACGGAGAAGCTGATTTCTTTTTCCAGCAGGACTCGGCTCCTTGCCCACACTGCCCAAAGTGCCAAAAGCTGACTGTGGAATATTATAATTACTTGAGACACTGAGTTTTATTTGATCATTTAAATGCCACAATCATCAAAATGAGAAGCTATACCTGAAACCTTTCCCTCTAATGAATCTATGAGTTTTACTTTCGGAACTGAATGACAAGTAATTTGTAACTTTTTCATGATATTCTAATTTTTTGAGCTGCACCTGCATGTTGGGTGTAATGAGGATAAAAATATTCAGGATGATGAAGCTGAGTTTAAAATACCAATTGCAAAGAGAAAAAAAATAAAACCGACAATCCAAAGAAAATTCAGGTAAAAGTAAAGCTTTTACAAGAAAATGAGTCAGATGTTTTATCAGATGTTTTATCTTTGCCTGTATTTTTGGGAGTGACCACAGGAAGGAGAGACGAGGCTGTAAAGGATGATGTTCTAACAGAAAAATGTTTCTTGGTTCAGTTGATGGTCGATGAGACAAAGAGTGGTGGCACGGTGGCTCAGTTGGTAGAGCTGATGCCTCTCAGCAAGAAGGTCACCGGTTCAAATCCCGGTCTGGGGACCTTTCTGGGTAGAGTTTGCATGTTCTCTCCGTGCATGCGTGGGTTCTCTCCGGGTACTCCGGCTTCCTCCCACAGACCAAAAACATGACTGTTAGGTTAAATGATAACTCTAAATTGTCCCTAGGTGTGAGTGAGAGAGGGAATGGTTGTTTGTCTCATTTGTCTCTATGTGTGGCCCTGTGATGGACTTGCGACCTGTCCAGGATGTACCCCGCCCCTCGCACTGTGACTGCTGGATATGGGCACCAGTGACCCACGCGACCCTGAAAAGGAAGAAGCGTGTACAGAAGATGGATGTATGGATGGAGACAAAGAGTTCCAGAAAGTTTAGAACACTATCATCTTAGAAAACAGATGCAGAAACTGAGAACTCCAATGAGAGCAGAAATGTCCTTCACTGCTCAGATTCCACTGACTCTTAAGATCTTTTTATTCAGACAGGTTTTTAGTTAAGTGTTTACTGTTTTTAAAATTGTTCTTCATTCTATTTGTGACCTGCTTTTATTGTTTTTAGTTATTTTGCTCTCTGTTATGCACTTTGTGATGCGTCTGTGAAAGCTGCTGTAGAAATAAAGTTTACTTATTTATTTACTTACTAGAAATGATTGCTGCTTTACTGAACCTTTGTGGATGAACAGGAGTAGCTTAAAATGTTCATTAAGTCTGAATGCTGCGAGAAACAAACATTTGTCATGAGGCAAGGATAAAAGCAAACACTGGACGTAACAAGCAGCTCAGGTAATTATTTAATTGTTTGTGTTTGTACAAAAGCTTCAGAATCACACATGCTAACACATGTAGCATGTATTACCTCCTCAAACATGGTGTGCCACATGTGACACAACTCTTCTTCAGCGCATAACGAGTCGCCTCTTATCTGTTACATGAGAACAAAATCTATAGTAAGACCTAATGTTAATTTTCCCACTCCATGATTCACCTCACACCACCACTTAAAACCTCTGGTGCCCCCTAAGGGAGGTGCAGCCCACAGTTTGAAGACCCCTGGACAAAACCATTAAAACGACAAAGGAATTTATATTTCATTACAAAAGAACAATAGAACATACATGATTAAAATTAAAAACAGTAAAAAAAATCAAAGGGCAACTAAACAAGAGTTTTTGTAAATTGATTGTACAGATCAGACAAGGTGGAACAAAAGAACATTTATGTCCTTACATATTACATACAGGTGCTGGTCATAAAATTAGAATATCATGAAAAAGTAGATTTATTTCAGTAATTCCATTTAAAAAGTGAAACTTGTATATTATAT
>NW_013954913.1:16480-17818 GCF_001266775.1 Austrofundulus limnaeus
ATATATATATATATGTCCCAATAATCATGCTGTTGTTAATGTCGCAAGCCACTTCCTCTTTGGATCAGAAGTGATTCGATGCCAGCTCTCCGTTTCAAGGGTCCGAATTCTTTCAAACTCAAAGGTCTTACCTAAACAGTGATGAAAGAATTGTTTAAGCTGGTTGTGAGGAGAATTCGTCCAGATCTGATCAGAATTCTTCTGAGAGCCACGTCCATTTTCATTCAGGAAGTTGATCCGTCAAGTAGCCTGCAGTGAATCACCTCTCGAACCCTCTCATTAACTGCGATCTTCCCCTCTTTAGACATTTTGCATTTGTTACCATCTGGATTGGTTTTAGTGGTCTGGAGATAGACCCCAGGATGTTGTTTTTAATGTTGTTCGGCAACCGATGAGAGCCCTTTGACTTCTAGAACCAGCACATTTGCTTTTTTTAACACCATGTAAGAGTCACATCACAAGAAAATACAATGAAATTGAATGTCCATAACTTGTAGACTTTTAATTGCTTTTTTAATGAATATTGGCAAAGCAGTAACTGAAGAAAATTAGGTAACATTTGTCACATCAACCGATGAGGAAAATCTGTCCCTAACCAAGCTGCATTAATTTAGCCAGAATATTTGGATGAGGATTGAGAGTGTAGGATCTTCCATAACTATCAGCTGAAATGTCCTTTGTCTTGTGGTTCCAGGTTTAATTCACAAGAAGGTTTTCTTGATGTCCACTTGTCCGATAACTTGATGAAATTTTGTGATCCATGAGAAAGGTTTTCAATTTGATGCTCAAATCTTCAGCTTGCAGGTTTTTCAGAAATCTTCAGTTCTTCAGGCTCCCCCTGGCTTGAGACCAGGGGAGAGCTGTGTGTCCTCCTCAGATGTCTTCAGGGAATGTCCTCCATCATATTCTCTCTTGTTCACCCATTTATACACTCAATCAGGTGGAAGAATGACTGTTTTCAAACTGCTTTAAGAAGCTCTTATTGGTTCAGAATGCATGTCGACTGATGGAGAGAATCAGAGGTTATGACAACGCTTGACTTCCTCTTTCAAAGGTTACCTCCATCACTGATAGGTTCAAATGTCAATTGACGTCTGGAGTACTTGAAGTTCCTCATTTTCTACATGCAGTTTTCCTGTTTCTTCACACTCACAGCTGACACTCTAAACTCAAACTCATCAACTTTTATCACATTCGCAGCCTTCTAAAAATATGTCCCTAATAACCATTATCATAAGATTATTGTACTTTAAATCTGAGTTACATTCAACTTTTGTTACAGAATATACACTCACCGGCCACTTTATTAGGTACACCTGTCCAACTGCTCGTTAACAC
>NW_013954913.1:18982-23085 GCF_001266775.1 Austrofundulus limnaeus
GTGTTAACGAGCAGTTGGACAGGTGTACCTAATAAAGTGGCCGATGAGTGTAAATAGCAAAACATGATACAGATTGACTTCCAGTGGCGGATCTGGGATTTTTCTGAGTAAGGGGCCATCAAGGGGCCACAATATTTATAGAGGGGCCAAGTATTTGTTCAGCATCCTTGCACACAAATCCCTGGTTTTAGTAAGCTGTATATATTTAACCAGTCACATGTTTAAACACAACACGTAATATAATTTAAAAAAAGCTTGCACTGTAAATTCTCCTTACCAATTTCGCATGCATTTTTATAGTACATAGATAAAATCCTCTCAAACACAGAATGTGAGAGAATCCAGCCATCATTTGTGAGTCGAAAGCCTTTCTCAGAAGGATTGTTTAAATTTTAAGAAAAGAAAAAGATCGCTGTCAGCTTGATTCGTGCTGGACTTTTTGCCTCTAGTGTTTGGACATTGAACTGCATCCACCATTGTTGCTCTTGAGCAAAGGACAGATGAATGACAGGACAGGGGCATTTCAGGTGGCCAATCAAATTTCAGCAGGGGCCAATGCCCCTGTGGCCCTGCCCCTGTTCACTTCATGTGTTAAAATCATCCTCTTGTCCATTTATCAATGTCTAAACTATGTAAAACCAAAAGCAAAGCATTCTCCTATAATCTTCTTTTCTCTGTTTTTGCAACAGTTAATCACAGAGTTGTAAAGTAAACTAAGTACAAATACTTCTTTACTGTACTTTTACTTTACTGTTTACTTTAGTAGAATTTTTGGGTATCTGTACTTGAGTAATTATTTTTCTGCCTACTTTTTACTTTCTACTCCTTACTTACATTTTTAAAAAGGCAAGAAGTAGAAAATCATTTTACTTTTGTTTCATTTTTGCTTGTTTCCATTCCAGCTTGTGCCATGAACTTCTGACAGTACATTTCTCATGTGGAGGGGGTGCCTGACATGATTGATCAGCTGTTCCCACTGTCCGGTACCAGCTTCGGCTCAGCTGCAGCAGAACTCTCTCCCTGCTGTTGGTGTCTTCTCAGTTATTCCCGTAACATGAAGAGAATCACATTTCTTTCTCTACATCTCCAGACAACATGTAACATCACCAAAACTATTTGATAACAGAATAATCACAACTTTCGTAGTAGACATCCTGGGAGGTGTAGTCCCAGCGATTTTTTAACTACAGGTACAGTATGCGTCTGATTTAATGACACTTTGTGTAGCCTGGCTGATTCGCTTGAATTCAAAGAAAAATTCCTGAATCCACAACATGATTTGGAACATCACCAACATTTATGGTGTTTGGCCCAAGTGGTAAAAATTTCATGTCAATCCATCCACAGGTTTTTGAGTAATTTTGTCCACAGACAGAACGACAGACGCAACTGAAAATATTACCTCCTCCCTTGGCGGAGATAATAAAAAGCTTTTCCTTTACCCATTGTGAATTTAACCTTAGTTCCTTTTTTAATGGGACAGTTAATTTCACTTTGTTTCAGCATTACGGCAATGTAAAAAAAAAACACATTTTAAGATGATTATAGTGGATTGATCTCATATCTTGACACTGTTAATCAGCATCTTGATATGACACCTGCGAGGTGGGCTGGATTATCTCTGCAAAGGAGAAGTGCCCCCAATACACAGTCTTGTGCTCCCTAAAACACATAAATTTGCACAGCTATCTAATTGGGGACATTCTGTTAAGAATCGGAGTTTGAGCTCTGATAAAAACAGATGAAGGTTTACAAATTTTATTAAAATTGCTGGTGTGGAGCTGGAACAACCCAGGTGCGTGGGTCCAGTTTTCTGGACACAGAAAAAACAGGTTAGTGGCTGTAAGACTCTGGGGACAAAATACTACTAGTATTTTTAGCCACTAACCTGGTGTCAACTGGGAGCCTCCATGTGGAAACACTGACTGTGTCAGTTTGGTTCCAGAGAAACACGATGACGTCACCGACAATCCTTGGGGAGCATTGCGGGTCCGAGAAACTGGTCCGGGGTCCAGGGACAGACGAGGGTCATACACAGAGGAATCAGAGAATAGGACAGGTTAAGAGGAGCAAACTTAACTCTTGAATCTGGGAGGCAGGCAGGGGTCGAGAACCAGGAAGTCTGAGGTGTCGTGGTGCTGAGCAAGGGAGAGATGAGGGGCAGGAGTCCGAGAAGCAGAAACAGGGTCATTACCAGAAGAGCAGATGGCAGAAGGTATCCGACACGGGCTGAGGCAAGAGGCAGTAATCCAAGGGACGAGAAGGGGGTCGATGAGCCGAGATCAGAACAGGACATGGGACAATGCTGGTGAATCATAAACTGGCAGAGTGCTGAGGGAAACTGCTGGCTTAAATACAGAGGGACACAGGTGAGTTGCATGAGCTGATTACTTGAGGATCTGTGAAGGGAGGGGGAGCAGGGCTGTGACAAGGATGAGGAAAAGAGCTGCTAAAAACATGACATGAGATAAAAACAAACAAAACTAAAACTAGACCTAAAACTATAACACATTCCATTGACTTCCATTACATTTCTACAACCCAATCCTGACCACAAACCCTAAGGCTAACCTTACAGGTACCTACCTGACCCTAAAACTAACCTAAACTCAATTCACACCTTGGTCTTAAACCCAACCCCAACCCACCAATGGCATTTAAACCAAACTGAAACTCAGCTTAAGTCCCCAAATACACCAGTTGTCCCCAAATGTAGGATTTTTCTCTTAAAATTGCCCCCAAATGTCACCAAAGCTGAACACACGCACGCATGCACGCACGCACGCACGCACGCACACACACACACACACACATTTGTTTCTTGACCACGTGGAGACCTTCTGTTGACTTCCATTCATGTTTTTAGACTTTATAGTCTAACCCTGACCATATACTCTAAAATTAGCCTACCTGCCTGACCCTAAAACTAACCTAAACCTTGGTCCTAAACCTAACCCCACACCTGTAATTTGCATTTGGACCTGTGGGGACTTGGCATTGGTCCCCACGATTCACTTCAGTCCCCATGAGGCAGCTTTTTTTTGGTTAAAAAAATTCCCCACGTTGTAGGAAAAACCCATCCACAAACACACGCACGCACGCATGTACACACACACACACACACACACTACAAATATAAAACTAAATATACAAAAATTCTGTGCATCTCCTGGGGCCTAAGCCCCCCTTGTCCTTAAAACCTAGTGACGCCCCTGTCCAGTGGTCCAAAGTCCAGACCTGAATGTGACTGAAATGCTGTGGTGGGTCTCTCAAAGAGGAAACAAATGCCTGCAAACCTCAAGGAGCCGAAGCAATCCAACTATTTTATTTCTATTTTGTTTCTCTACTGTTTCCCATCTTTCAGTGCAAGAACACAACCTGTGTCCCTTCAGCCTGTGTAATTAGTTGTTCTGTGCAGTGAAACACAACAACACCTCATTTGCAGTCCGACTGATCTGTGTGATTGGCCTCCCCTGTGTCTGTTACCTGTTGTGCATCAGGCCTTGTTTGTGTTGTGCAGTGGTAAAATGCTGCCACGTTTCTGCTCCACTTCACTTTGCAATGCCCCATGGCTCATTTGCGCTGCATTAGCAAAAATGGAACCTGACCAAGAGTGACGAGAGTGTGGAACAGAGAAGGAGGGGGAGAGACATGGATGGGTAACGAGCTGTTAAATGGGCTTAAGAGATGAGTAACATGCCTTACAGCAGGCTCCTCACACAGAGACAAACTGCTGCAGCAGTCCATGATTCAGCTAGTTCATGTGAAAACCACTGCAGTATGTTGCTGTCATGATGGGAACTATTAGTTTGTTTCAGTGTGAATAAGATAATGTCACAAGAAGATGTGTACTAAAAGAAAACATTTGTTTTTGTGGTTCTCCTATTTTATGTACTGAATTTAAAATTGAAGTATTTTAGCTGCACAGATCATTATTTGACTAAGGCTGCGCTTTTTTGCGCAGGAGACCTTGGCCTCTAAATCCCCCGCTCCCCTGCTGTGAGCCACATAGTGTCTATTATTATGCTAAAGAGGYGCACGCACACCTAGAGACACACCTAACCCTAATCACTGCTCACCTACATGTCCACCCTCAGCCCAAA
>NW_013954913.1:24085-27185 GCF_001266775.1 Austrofundulus limnaeus
AAAGATCAGAGTTCATAGAAGAGGTCCACGAAACCTTCAAGATTTGAAGACTGTTTGTGTGGAAGAATGGGCCAAAATCACACCTGAGCAATGCATGTCGCTAGTTTCTCCATACAGGAGGCGTCTTGAAGCTGTCATTGCCAACAAAGGCTTTTGTACAAAGTTTTAGATAAATTTCAGTAAGCATGTTCAATACTTTTTCCCAGTGCCATTCCACATTATTACAAATAACTTAATTTCTGGACATTTATGGTTTGAATTCTTTGTATGTATGGATGACTTGGGTTGTTACCGACATCTGGTGAAAATTTCATGTCATTAGCGCCTCTAGTAAAATATTTACTGAGAAAAATGGTGACGTGTTCAATACTTATTTTACCCACTGTATGCTACTGCTATGTGGAAAGCTGAGGGTGTTTCAAATTAATTTATTTGCTGGTTCTGCGGGCTGAAAAATACATCATTTCTCAAAATATGTCTGAACATTTAAATTAAAAGTTGTCTTGTTTACCCATGGATCAACGTTACCCACGAAGTCTTGGTTTTAAAACTGAGACCTTGTGGGTCAGTTTGACTGAAGGACAGCAGAAGGGTGAGAGATAATGTTGCTTCTGGACATTGAACAATATATTAGTGTTTAGAAATTCCTTTAATATGATATGAAGTGACTTTCCTCAGAAGTCTGACTCTGTTTACACTCACCTGTTGGGGGGGGGGGGGTCACATAAGACATAAACAATGAACCATCTCCATCTCATGGAATATGCAAAAGGTAAGTAAGAAAAAAGCCCCATAAATTTAGTTTTGTAATTTGGATTAAGTAACTCATTAGGAACTCCACAGGGTCTCTCCACCTGACTTTTCCAAGCCCCAGCAGATCACTGTGTGCTTTACCACACGCTGTGGGGACCTGTAATTAGCTCCAGCATCATCGCCCTGAAGCTGTTCCCACATCACATTTCAGATGACTCACAAGGGAGCTGCACTACTCCTCCTGCACAAACCCTCAATTCAAGAGCAAAAACAAATATAGCCAAAGCATCAGGGTTTTGTTTCAGCACATTCTGCTGCGTTTCTACAAGGTGATGCTATTTACTATAACCTTCTTCAAAGTTGAACCGAATTAGTGCTGAGGTCCTTACGTATCTTTGGAGTTCTGTTTTAGGCCCTCTTCAGATTGGATGATCGCCCTACTACAATAAAAGTCAGTCAGAAAGTGAGTGGTCTACACATGGTCTTAGGGAGGTCTTAGCACTATTAACTGGTCAGCACACATCAGCATGTTTGGTCATCACAGAACTTAAAGCAGGACTAGCCATGCCACTCTAATGCCAAAGCTACATCTCCATCACTCCCACAAGGCTGTGCTAGCATGTCACAACTCGTCTTACTGCAGTCTCTGAGCGTGGTGTGAGGATGGGGCTGTGGTGTGACAGCAACACCACAGGAATGTGGTGCTGATGTAGAGAGCGTGGTGAGGACGCAGGACAGCATATTCAGGGTGTACAGCGGGAAAAACATTTTAGCAAGTCATTATTTCCTTTCATAAAGAAGTTTTTTTCAGCCATGTTCTCACAGATTGTAATAAATGTTGCAAATGCTTGTTTTCCAGAGTGAAGGGAACCATAAACAATAATTTGCTTCCTTAAAAACTTTAGTTTCACTTTTCTGTAGTTTGGTCAGTTCAGTGCAGATCACTAGTATTCAGGACTCTTCTAGTGGTACTACCTGTGGTACAAGTACCACTGGTGGTATTTATGGCACTTCTAGGGGTACTACATGTGGTACAAGCACCACTGGTGGTATTTATGGCCCTTCTATTGGTACTATATGTGATACAAGTACCACTGGTTGTATTTATGGCACTTCTAATGGTACTACATGTGATACAAGTACCACTGGTGGTATTCATGGCACTTCTATTGGCACTACATGTGATACACGTACCACTGGTGGTTTTTATGGCACTTCTAGGGGTACTACATGTGATACAAGTACCACAGGTGGTATTCATGGCACTTCTAGGGGTACTACATGTGATACAAGTACCACAGGTNACATGTGATACAAGTACCACAGGTGGTATTCATGGCACTTCTAGGGGTACTACATGTGATACAAGTACCACAGGTGGTATTCATGGCACTTCTAGTGGTACTAACATGTGGTACAAGTACCACTTGTTGTATTTATGGCACTTCTAGTGGTACTACATGTGGTACAAGTACCACTGGTGGTATTTATGGCACTTTTAGTGGTACTACATGTGGTACAAATATCACTGGTGGTTTTTATGGCACTTCTAGTGGTACTAAATGTGGTACAAATACCACTGGTTGTATTCAAGACCCTTTCTAGTGGTAATAATTGTGGTACAAGTAATGCTTGTGGTACCCAAAGTTCTGGAATATTACCTGTAAGTAATAGTTCATAGTTCATGAGAGCATGGCTTTATAAATCTTTAAACTGAAGATAGTTTTACTTTAGACAGGTATTTTGGCATAAATGTAACCCTTCAATTAGTGCCCCCAAGTACGTGAAAGGCTACAGTTAGCAACTGCTGATAATGTTAGCTCTAATATTTATTTGTAAATAACTGTTTAATGTAAAATGGACGTACATGTAAAGTTTATGAGGCTGCTTTCATCTTAACCTTTACCTGAGATGAGTTGTTTTAAGACTGCTGTTATTAAAATCTGTCTGACGGTTTATGTGGTGTACAGTGGGGTGTGAAAGTTTGGGCAGCCTTGTTAATTTTCCTGATTTACCTTTAAAAATCATTGATTGTTTGGATAAAAAATATCAGTTAAATATATCATATAGGGGACAAACACAGTGATTTTTGAGAAGTGAAATGAAGTTTATATGATTTACAGTAAGTGTGCAATAACTGGTTAAACAAAATTAGGCCGGTGCATAAATTTGGGCACTGTTGTCATGTTATTGATTTCAAAACCTTTAGAACTAATTATTGGAACTCAAATTTGGCTTGGTAAGTTCAGTGACCCTTGACCTCCATACACAGGTGACTCCAGTTATGAGAAAGGGTGTTTAAGGGGGATTTTGTAAGTTTTTCTCCTCTTTGCATCTTGTCTTACAG
>NW_013954913.1:28185-29341 GCF_001266775.1 Austrofundulus limnaeus
GGGCTGCATCTTCCAACAAGACAACCACCCTAAACACTGCTCAAAATCTGCCAAGGCAATCATGCAGAGGAACAAGTACAACGTTCTGGAATGGCCATCTCAGTCCCCAGACCTGAATATTATAGAAAATCTGTGGTGTCACTTAAAGAGAGCTGTCCATTCTCAGAAACCATCAAACCTGAAGGAACTAGAAATGTTTTGTAAAGAAGAATGGTCTAAAATACCTTCAGCCACAATCCAGACTCTCATTAGAAGCTGTAGGAAGCATTTAGAGAATGTTATTTCTGTGAAAGGAGGAGCTACTAAATATTGAGTTAAGGGTTTTTTTTGGTGCCCAAATTCATGCACCTGCCTAATTTTGTTTAACCAATTATTGCACACTTTCTGTAAATCAAATCAACTTCATTTCACTTCTCAAATATTAATGTGTTTGTCCCATATATGATATATTTAACAGATATTTTTTTATCCAAACAATCAATGATTTATAAAGGTAAATCAGGAAGATTAACAAGGGTGCCCAAACCTTCGCACCCCACTGTATATTCTAGCGACAGTTTTGCTGCTTTTGCCATGTAGTTTACCTTTTGTTTCTTTCAACCTTTAGCTGGTATTTTGCAACTTTTACCCAATGTTTTCAGCTATTTTCCTGCTTCTTTTACATTTTAGCTAGTATTATGTTTTTTTATTAAGCTTTTAGCTGATGTTCTACTTTTTTAGCCGTAACAACTCTGATTTGGTCAGTCCACTCACTGGCCTTGATGCCCACACCTGGTTTAGATGAAAGTGTTGACAGAAAAGAAGGCGAGGAGAGGAAAAAACGTGGGCTTATTGAAATTGATATTGTCATCACAGAATTAAACAATAATATCCCACATGGCAAGTTTTTCTAAAATTTGCAGACTCAAATGGAAAGAACCTTTTCATTTCCCTTTCTAATCTGTGCTCTTTCTAAAGCAGGGATGAACAGATGATGTGATAAGAGAATAGGTACCAAAGTGAAAAGAACTGGTTTTGTATGAAGCACCTAGTGTGAGACCTTCTTTAACCCACATTCCAATTGTAGAAAATAATAAAATAATACTTTTTATTTATAATGCCCTTTTCATCTCGCAACCTCAAAGGACAAAGGCGCTAAAAGAGCTAAAAGCAGGGC
>NW_013954914.1:0-906 GCF_001266775.1 Austrofundulus limnaeus
AAAATATCTTTGCAGTAACTGGACAGAATAAATTAAAGTTTTCTACACTCCTAGACACTATAATTGCACAAAAAATAGTTTATAAATGCAAAAAAGTGCATTTAGCATGATATGTCTCCTTTAAGGAGTAAACAGAGCCAACAAAGCTAAACTGAATTGGCAGTGAACACTGATCTGAAGTCAATATTTTTTGATTGAGATTGCAGCTGTAACAATAACCTCGGATTTATACTGCATGCGTCTCCGCTGCGCTCTGCTCCGCTGCGTAGGTCACAGCTGTGCATTTCAAGTCCAGTTTTACACCACCTTCGCTCCGCTCCAGTCCGACAGAGGAGATCGTGTGATAAATTCAGTGATAAGTGTGGACGTCACTGCAAAAAATAATTAATTCTGTGAAAGATGAACTCCAAACACAGCTGAAAATAACAATATAAAGGCTTTTGGTATCTATGTTGAAACTGTCACACTGTCGGCTTTCTGAAACTTCTGATTTCAAAATAAAATACATGTGTATCGTTTGTGTACACATAGCTTCATGCTACGTTTCCATCTGCTTCCCAAACGATACATTCTGACAGTATTTGTGTAGAAATATATCCGTATATTTATTAATATAGCCGCAATTTCGACATTATTCCGACAAATTATTCCACAGAATAGTGTCTTATTTTGAAAATATAGATGTTGTGCTCATGTCTTTTCCTGTTGGTGCGACGTAATCTTTAAAAATTAACTCCGGCGCTGCTCCGTCGTCCGGCAAAAATAGGATCTGTTCTAATTTTGATGGATCGCCATCCGCTGACCGCCGCCCTGCGCCGCCGTGCGCAGCCAGTGTAAATACTCTCATTGGGCCTCATGCAAGAACCGTTCGTACGCACAGATTTGTTCTTAAATTGTGCGTACGAG
>NW_013954914.1:1774-3281 GCF_001266775.1 Austrofundulus limnaeus
TTATGTTAATCTCCTCTCGCGTGCATGAGCAGCTGGACAGAACAGGTGCAATTTACACAGCTCATTTACACACGTTTCCTGAAGATAGAAGTGTTTGTTGAATCTGACGTGACATGTTCGTACGAACCCTTTGTACGAACAAAAGTAAGAGAAATTTAGGAGAAGAATACGAACATGTTCTTGCATGAGGCCCATTGATTATAATGGGTGCATATTTGCTGCGGAGGTCGGACCGGAGCGGAGCGGAGACGGAACGCAAATAATGTAAATTAGGGGTGACATATAGGCTGAGGCAGAGGGCGGCGAGGCCCAGGGAGTGGCTGGGAACATCTGGCTGCGACAGGCTGTGGAGAGCCACTTCAGCGGGAGTGTGGTGGAGACTGAGGCCGAGTCTGGAGAGTGGCTGGGAATGACTGGCTACCATGGGCTGTGGAGAGCCACTTCGGAGGGAGTATACGGTGGCCATGAACTGCAAACCACAACAACAAATCACTAAACACAAAAACATTTCAAAAAACGCAACATTTAAAAAAAATAAAACAACATTTCAGAAAACACAATGACATTACAGAAAACACAACATTACAAAAATGCAATGACATTTCAGAAAACACATTGCATACAGAAAGCTCATTACATTACAGAAAACACATTACATTTCAGAAAACCCATTACATTTCAGAAAACACAACAAAATTACAGAAAACACAACATTACAGAAAACACATTACATTAGAGAAAACACATTACAGAAAACACATTATATTATAGAAAACACAACATTGCAGAAAATACAACATTACAGAAAACACATTACATTTCAGAAAACATTACTGAAGAAATTTTGTAACTGATTAATTGAATATTAGATTCAGTTTTGTATTTTATACTTTCTGATCATTTCGGTCTGTAAGGCTGAAGCTGACAAAGAATTGGTGTACAGTATGTGTGTTATCATGAGTTCTTTCTCTTAGCCTAAACAAAAGTGAGTGATGTTCTAACGTCTGATGTAAAAGGTAACTCCTCTGGGGTGTAACCAGGAAGAGATGTACATTATAAGCTGAATTCATTATTATAGTAGAAAGTAGTTGTCAGTGTTTTGCAGAGTGTCTGCTCAGAGCAGAGCTCCCATGTTTGTTTTGATTTGGCCCAAGGTTGTACGCTGAGGCCTGTGCTGCTGAGCGCTGAATGAACCTGATTGGAGTCAGAAGATTGAAAATAAAGTTTTAAAGAAGAAATCCAGCTAAATCCTGTTTATTAGGACATACCATTTTGAACAACGCATATTTTTCCAAAATTACATTTCAGAAAACACATTACATTACAGAAAACACAATACATTACAGAAAACACATTACATTTCAGAAAACACAATACATTACAGAAAACACATTACATTACAGAAAACACAATACATTACAGAAAACACATTACATTTCAGAAAACACAATACATTACAGAAAACACATTACATTACAGAAAACACAACCTCATTACAGAAAACACA
>NW_013954914.1:5106-6681 GCF_001266775.1 Austrofundulus limnaeus
CAGATAACACATTACATTTCAGAAAATGCATTGCATTACAGAAAACACATTACATTACAGAAAACACATTACATTACAGAAAACACAACAACTTTACAGAGAACACAATACATTACAGAAAACACAACAACGTTACAGAAAACCTATTACATTACAGAAAACACATTACATTTCAGAAAACACATTACATTACAGAAAACACATTACATTACAGCACCCGGAAGAGGTAGGTACCAGAGACATCGCTGATTGGACGACAATCTCGTTTGACCCTTGAACCGGAAGTTATTCTGCCTGTAGGACATTTTTGAAAATATGGATGTTATCAGTGATCCAAACATTGCGGCTGCTATCCAAGAATATTTTGAGTCAGGACATACATTACGAGGAAATACTGGAAAGGCTCCGGAATATTCACGATGTTTCGGTTAGTATGCGTACATTAAAGACGCATTTAAAAGAAGCTGGACTGTACAGAAGACTTAACTACTCTCCACTTCATGAGGTGAGGACTGCAATGGATCCCTTCCCTTGATTCAGAAATCAAGACTCTCACCATATTTCAGACAAATTTAATGAGTGGATCAAAACAAATTACACTTGGAATGCAAAGAAATRTTCTCACTCATTAAATTTATCTGAAAGTTGGTGAGAGTCTTGGTTTATATGAGGTGTTGAACAAAAGTCACAAAGYGTTGTGGAAATGTAGATATACACTTTAATTTGCATATAAGCAGCAGCTGCTGAATATTTCTTTGCATTCAAGTGTAATTTGTTCTATGTCTTATGGAACTGATAGAACAAATAACAAATGCTATTGATCAAAAACAATATTGCGCCAGTATTTATGTTGACTTAAAGAAAACATCTGACATGAATGACCATGGCATTCTACTTGAAAAACTAAATAAATATGGGATTAGAGGATCAGCATTACAATGGATGGTAGTGGTTTTCTTACCTCACTTTATGATTTCTGATGGATATAACTTGTTATGATTGTTTGATGAAAGAAGACAGGTACATTTTGCAGACTTCTGTTAAGGAACTTGCAGGGTCCTGTGCTTCAAATTAACATATCAACTGGTATCATGGTTCGTCAGAAGACCACTGAAGGAATCTGCATTATCACCTTCCGCCCAACCCCCGTAGAGACAGGCCTGTTCTCTTTCTTCAAAGGAAAAGGTGTCGTAACAGTGCTTTGCCAGACTCCTCTCAGCATGACTGAGAACAAAGGGTCCCGCATTCTTCATTAAAATATAAAAAAAGAGAAAACCACTGTGTTCTTATCCCACTAAGAACTGTTCAAATTGTGTGTTTTATTGATGAAGATGTTTCTTTAAACTATGTGATTTCATGAATTAATCTTAGGAAACCTTAGGTTTGAATTTAACTAAATAGACATTTTATTATTACTGATGTAAAGCAGATGTATTCCCCTTTAATCAGATGCAAGATAATTAGACTGAAACACCCCTGAAAAATCTTGTTTTCCCTCCAAGCATTTTGATTGGTTAAAAAAAACTTTACCAGAGTTTCAATTGGCTGGCTGGAAACCTTGACTCCGCCCATGAC
>NW_013954914.1:8377-10591 GCF_001266775.1 Austrofundulus limnaeus
TATATATATAGTGCAAAGTATCATTTCAGTAACATTTATTTAGAGAACAATACCTACACTTTGAGATTATTATTTTTTCCATAGTTAAAATCATTCAAGGCCAAATAATATTTTAACATCAACTCAAAAATACCCCAAAACTGAACATTTAAACTATTTTAGATAGATCTGTGAATACTGACACTACTTTTATACAGTGCGTTTACTCATTTGGTCCTTGCTCCTCAGCATTGGTGACCCTTGCTTTAGACTCACCTTTCCAGAAGAGGTCTCCCCTCTCTCACTCTCTGTGCTCCTCTGCCCTGACTCCTACAGGTCAGTAGGGATGGTGAAGTAATTATTATTAGTCAATCATTATTATCTACTGATGATATTCAGATGTGAATAAGCTCAGCTCCTGTTTCACAGTGTGCAAACAGCCATGTGTAAAGTAAGAAACACAGCTGGGGCTCCAGATGGAAGTCCACCCAAAGATAGTAGAAGGAAAAGATGTGACTATAAACACCTATAACTAGGTAGCAAAGTAGCAGAGTTCGTTGGAATGTAATTCTCTCTTTTGGAGTGTGCAAACCAGGGTTTTATTTGTCAAACAGGGAGCACTTGGTTCATTAATTGCATGGGACGTTTAGCTGTTGGGTCTGGTGTTAATTGTTACTACTTTAGACATTTGTAGGGGTCACCTCGAGTGAAGAAACAAAATTTACTGCCTTGAAGCAGGCCTCGGACAGGCCTACTGAGAAGGCAGGAACTCTGACACAAACTGAACTCTATTTAGGCCATGACAGGTCATTTCAACCCAGAAGAGAACCCCTCGGTYCTCTTAATCAGATAATGGACAGAACAATCTCTTCTGTTCGTGATTCATTTGTGTTTAACTAAGAATGTTTATGCATTTATTAAATGAAGATAATGACTGTCAAAAGAAAGTGGAATTACTTCTACTCTTTTATTGTGCCTAAAAGATTAATTAATGGTATAAAAAATTCACAGAGAAAATCATTACCATGTTTTCATTTTGCTTTTATATAAATCACTGTTTTTATTTTACTGTGAACACAGTAATATAATTGTGGATTTTTCTTGAGAAAATCTTTCATTTATCTGGACTAACAGAATGGTTCAGACTGATTAAAACAGAAATGTTAATTAATCATCATAAATGTTTTGCAGTGATTTCTCTTGGAGTCGACCTGGAGAAAAGCTAAAGAAATGTTATCATATTCTGTTGAACAACCACAGAATTTAACCTTGACTGAAGCCTGGCTGGCAAGTCTTTATCTTTCTATCTCTCTTCAGGGGGCGGCTGTGGCGGAGTGGTTAGGGGAGTCGTTCTGGAACCGGAAGGTCGCTGGTTCGATCCCCCATCCAGCCGTCTCAGTCGTTGTGTCCTTGGTGGCGCCGGTGCCTGGCAGCCTCGCCTCTGTCAGTGTGCCCCAGGGCAGCTGTGGCTACAGTGTAGTTTGCCATCATCAGTGTGTGAATGTGAGTGTGAATGGGTGAATGCCTGTTAGTGTAAAGCGCTTTGGGGGTCCGGAGGGACTTGAAAAGCGCTCTATAAGTTCAGTACCATAAGTTCAGTACCATTCTTCCTTTTCTCTGAATCATCTTAATGCCTGAGGGCGGAACCAAAGTTCGTCCGCTTCTATTACTAACACGGACGCCTTTGAGTGACACACACTTCTTCCTGGATGCCAAACTAGGAAGGAATACTGAGTTTCTCTCTGGAGAAGCCAGTTTTGGCTCATTAGGTCTTGCCCATGAGCTAATTAGGGGGATCTAACGGCTGGGACAGTGGCACGCCGCCGAATGTCCCACCGGAGACTGCAAGTCTCAAAGTGTGTTTTTAACTCCTGAGGGGAGATTTTATTTTGAAAGAAGGCACCGGATKTACAGCTTGAATCTTTCTGGCCTGGACTGAAACAGACGAAAAGTTACCTGAAATAACACCTTTCTCGCCGAGGAACAGTGAGCGGGCCGATAAAAAAGTTCCCTGACTGATTGGAGGTGAGACAGTGTCTACCCAGGGGTGCTTAAGAAGACATCGTCAAGTAAAACTGACGTGTTCTGGGTGTCGTGTCATGTGGAAACTGAGTGCAGAAGGGACGTGCTGATCCGGTTGAACCACACTCTTGATAAAGTAAAATTCGTAATAATGCTAACATTACTTTCCTCTTTCCTTTGTCTTTATTTGCCAAAACTTAAGCTGAAAGTGCC
>NW_013954914.1:11591-13022 GCF_001266775.1 Austrofundulus limnaeus
TTAAATTGATTAATTAATTAATATATTTCATTTAATACAGTATAGTATTAATTTATACAATACTACATTTAATTAAACTGTATTAAATGTCAGCTAAAGATAGTTATAATGTTTAGTGCTGGTGTTTACCTTACTATGAACTGAGAGCTTATAAATCATATACAATCTCTATGTTATTCCCTAACACTGATTTAGATTAACTGACACAATAATGCTTCTGTACAAATACAAGTTATTACTGCTATAATTTATAGTGTAAGGATCTCTACCTTACACTATAAATTAAAGGGAGACTGACAGATTTATATTTTAGGTAATAATGAAATATTAAATGGTTATTTATTCTGACCACAGCGTATTGATATTTTGTAAAATGAAACAAAATAAATTAAAAAATTTTTTTACACCAAAATAATTTAGGGGGGGCTTTAAAATATTTTAGTGGGGCTCCAGCCCCCCTAACATAGGTCTAGTGACGCCACTGGAGATTAGTAGAGTCAGTGATGTAAAGTTTTTGGGTGTTAGGAGTAAGGGACTTGTTTTATCTCGTGGTCTTGTTCATGAATGAGGGAAGAATGGAGCAGGAGATTGACAGGCGGATTGGTGCTGCATCTGCAGTGATGCGGGTGCTGTACCGGTCTGTCGTGGCGAAGCGGGAGCTGAGCCAGAAGGCAAAGCTCTCAGTTTACCGGTCAGTCTACATTCCTACCCTCATCTTTGGTCACGAACTTTAGGTAGTGACCGAAAGAACGAGATTGCGGATATAAGCAGCAGAAATGAGTTTTTTTCGCAGGGTGTCTGTGCTCTCCCTTAAGAGATAGGGTGAGAAGCTCGGTCATCCGGGAGGGACTCAGAGTAGAGCCGCTGCTCCTCCAAGTTGAGAGGAGCCAGTTGAGGTGGCTCGGACATCTGATTAGGATGCCTCCTGGAGGCCTCCCTGGTGAGGTGCTCCGGGCATGTCCCACCGGGAAGAGGCCCAGAGGAAGACCCAGGACACGCTGGAGGGAATATGTTTCTCAGCTGGCCTGGGAGAGCCTTGGCATCCCCCCGGATGAGCAGGCCCAAGTGGCTGTGGAGAGGGTCTCTCTGCTTAGGCTGCTGCCCCCGCGACCTGATCCCGGATAAGCGGCAGAAAACGGACTGATGGACCAATGGACGGGACTTGTTTAATGATAAAGCTCTGTATACTGTATGTTATATAACACATTAATTGTTCCACACATTTGGTCTATTGTGTTGAAATATGGGGTAAAGCATGTAAGACTATCACAAATTCTGTTTTTGTTTTGCAGAAAATGGCTGTAAGAGTTATCACTCAAAAAAAAAAATAAAACTACCATTATCGAGCTAATATATTATTTTGTAAACTGAAATTATTGAAATTCTATGATTTGGCTGATTATAATATTTTGTTAGTTATGTGTAAAGCAC
>NW_013954914.1:14022-21627 GCF_001266775.1 Austrofundulus limnaeus
AGTCCGCACCGATTGTGTTTTTCTTTAAATCAACATATTTTAATATTTAAAGATGTCATTTTTTTCCATTGCCATCATGATGCTGTTTTTTATTTTTCCCTCCCACGCTGCCACACCCAGCCTCGTCTTCTGCTTGAAAAAGCTGAGGGAATTGATTACACAGAGCAGGAACTCTGTCGAGCCTGAAAGTGTTTTTCACAATGTGTTGCCAGGAACAAAGAGATGCTATTAAAGCTTTCACACYACTCCATAAAACTTTTGATTTTCCCTATTATTTGGTTGAGCGGAAAACTCCAGGAAAACAGCAATTGAAAATTAATTGGCCACGTCACTGGTGTATTTGGATTTTTTTCTTTTAAAGATGCAATTAATTACAAGAGGTGAAAAAATCTGCAGAGACATGAGATGTGTAGCGATGGCTGCTCCCCTCCCTGCATACTGTTTTCTGCTCTCAGGGAGTGTAGGCAGACTTCCCAATTAACAACAGGATAAAAAAATGTGCTGACGTTTCAGCAGATAAAAAAGGCCCACATTTAAATTGCCTGCTAAACGATGGAAGTGACAGAGGAGCATGTGGTTTGCTCACTGTTGTACTTCAAGCTAAACTAAGAATATGTAAGAAAAAAATGTTCTCTTTTAAGAGTTTTGTAACTCCAGGAAACTAAGGCAAATTAGATGCATAGGAATCACTTGTTATGAGCAGTAAGTTAAGGCTCACAGCTTCTGATTTCATTGTTAAATGAGTTTGATACAAAAATAACTAACAGGGTATAAAAGAAAAAGTTATTTTTACATGCTATGTCTCACTTTCATTATTACCACTGAATAGTCTTTCGCAATAAATGATAAGTTTCCAGAATAGTCGGACCAGACTTTCTGGTACCAACAACCACTTCAAAGTCACTTATGTCTACTTTCCTCCCTGTTCTGATGCTCAGTTTGAGCTTCAGCAAGTCATCTTCACCATGTCTACATGTTTAAAGGTATTACGTTTCAGCGGAATGCCTTCTTCAGAACTATTGAAACATCAGCGGTTTAGATAAGACAGATAAACACAATGTCTCAGGTTTGCTGTTTCACATAAAAACATTTAATAATGAATGTATATTTTTACATTAGTAAATTAATTTACATGTACTTTGGTACTATGGTATGCAACAATAAATCTGATGAGCCACTTGGGAACCGAAAGAGATGGTTCTTTTTAGTGAGAGGATACAAAAGAACCTGCTTCGGCTCAGCTGAAACAGAGCAGGAACTCAGGACATCGGGACCTGGCTGCGAAGATGCTGGGTCTCTGGAGGGCGACCTGGGGCCCAGCCGCATTGAGGACGGAGCTCTGGAGGGCGGCCCGGGGCCCAGCCACATCGAGGACAGAACTCTGGAGGGTGGATCTCTGGAGGGCAGCCCCGAGCCCAGCCGCGGAGGAGACGGGACTCAGGATTCTTGGAGGCTGGCGTAGACAGGAAACTTGGGATATTCAGTTGGACCCGGGGACTTAACAATTCGATAATGAAGGAACTGGAGACTCGAGAGCAGGAACTGGAGACTCGAGAGCAGAAACTGGTGACTCGAGAGTATGAACTGATGATGATGAAAATGATGACGCTGAAGTGGACTTGGATGATGATGACACAGCAGACATCTCTGTAACAAGCGTAGATGAGGTGTCAGAGGCTGGTAAGAGCTCGGGGGCTGCAGCAGGCAAGATGGCCTCTGAGGTGGCTGCCACAGGCATGGTGAGCTTGGCTGGAGCTGCAGCAGACAAAGATGACACTGAAGATGGAGCAGAACCAGATGAAGATGATGATGAAGATCTGGCACAGGATACTCCAAGGCTGCAGCTGGCACAGGATACTCAGAGGTTGCAGTAGGCACTKGAAACTCAGAGACTACATCTGGCACAGGATACTCCAAGGCTGCAGCTGGCACAGGATACTCAGAGGCTGCAGCAGGCACAGGAAACTCAGAGGCTGCAGCAGGAAAAGTGAGCGCCTCAGAGGCTACAGCTGGCACGGAGGAATCTTCCTCCCCTCCAAGGGCACCCAAGCAGCTCTGAGCTGGAGAGACGAACTTCTGAGGAGTGCAGGAGGTTGTCAGCTCAGCAGAGCAGGAACCCATAGGCTTGGCGGAGCAGGAAACCATTGGCTTGATGGAGCAGAAATCCATTGGCTCAGTGGAGCAGGAACCCATCAGCTTGTCGGAGAAGGACCCTGGAGAGGCAGTCCCATTTTTCCAGAAAGGGAGGAACTCAGGGATAGGTCCTCCTTATCAGCAGMGGAGGTGGTGACATAGGCTTGGTGGGAGGTCAGATGGTTGGGGACAGAAGAAACCCACGGAGAAGCCTATGGTCTCACAAAGCCTCTCCAAATAGCTCCGACATCCCCGGGTGGCTCTGAACTGATTATAAGATTCTAATTCTAATTAGTGATGTCATCAAGTGTTCCCTATACCGCTGATGATGTGGGTGAATTAGACTCTGCAAGGGCACAGTTCAGTAGCTTTGATGTTGCTTAGCAAAAGGAGTGAATTAGACTCTGCCCAACGCACCAACAGTACATCTGGGGGTGGGGGGGGGGTGTCAGGGTCTTTATTCCCATCCCGTTCCCCGACTGCCATTTGGGGAGGGGGTCCTGAAGAAGGGTGGACCGCCAGGGGCGGTTCTGGACTGTGGGTGGGCTCGGTGCTTGGACGGTTGCCAGGGGCGGGGCTGGCTCTCCATCCTCCCTAGTGCTGCTTGGTCTCCTGAGGTGTGGCTCTTGGTTCTTGTGGGTTGCCCCCTGGCCGGAGTGACTACTGGGTTCCGGGGGGTGGACGGCCGGGGGGGGGGGGGGTGCACTTGGTCGTTGGCGGTGCAGTAGGGTGGTCATGGGTGTGACTTCTCATGGGGGGGCTGGCCGGGCATCCTGGTGCGGCCCGGGCTGGGCCTTGGCTACCTGCTCCTCTCCACCTCAGAATGAATGGGTCTACCTCCTGGGTTCGGGTGTGTGGTGCCTCCAATAGGGGGTGGATGCATGTCCTGGACCTGGGGGGTATAGAGTGTGGGTGTATGAGTGGAATGTGGCATCCTTGATGATCGTCTTTGATTGAGTGGAGGTGAGGATGAGGGTGGGATGGTGCGATTGTGTATGTTTGGGTATTTGTCAGGCTGCGGTCTGGACTGCCCCTACTGCTGGTTTATCTGGGGGCCCGCTGCTACCTGGCCCCCCGGTGGGGTGTGCGGCTGGCCACCAGCGTGCTGGGGGTTCCTGGGGTCTGGGGCTGGGCGCTGGAGTATGTGCCGGCCTGGCCTGGTGACTGCCTGCTGGGGCTCGGGGCCTCTGGACCTGTCGGGTTTTGGCCTGGGGGGGTGCACCCTGGGGGCCCGGACCTCTGTGCCCTTTCCTGGATCTGCTCTGGTATGGCGGGTGTCGGTGGGGCCCATGAGTTTGTTGCTGCTGGCTACGGGGGCTGTGCATGTGGTCGCCGGGTGGACTTTCCCAGTTCTCCCCTATGGTCTGATCTGGGGGGTGGGTGGGCAGATCATCCCGTGCGGGTGCCCCTTGGGGCTCTGTGCTTGGGATCCCTCTCGGGCCCTTGGGCTCTGGTCTTCCCTATGTCTGCCTCGTGTCTTGGGTGTTGGGTCTCCGATCCTCCACAGTCACTATTAAATATTCCATTGGAGAAATCTTGTATACACACACATGTTCACAACTGCTCACAGACAGRTGTTCTGATCCGGGGGATTCTGACTGGTCACTGAGTGTGTATATATGTCTGTGTGTATTTACTGACAATATTTCTGAATGTAGGCATGTATGTATGTATATCTTTATATATGTATGGGTATGTGTATATTTTTACAAATGCCCTCCATGTATTTATCCATTTATTTTTCAGTGGAGCGGACAGATGTTGGGTGTGTGGTCCTGTGTTTTGTTGGTGTATATTTAATATACTTCTAATCGCTATTTCAATCTTTCTAATTACTTCTCTCTGTTTTTCTCTCTGTCTCTATTTTCTCTTCACTTAAAAAAGTCACTGATGATGAAGAAATAAATAAACTAATATTTAGTTTCATTTTCTACAGAAGTGACAAAAAAAGAATCTGCCCAACCACAATAAAAAAAGAGTTTATCCATCAAAACTCTTAAGGTTCCCTTTCAGTCAGTTCTCTCGGTACAACATCATGTATGGGAACCCACGCTCCTGCGTGTCCTGGCTGAAGCCACCTCTAATCACGCCTTTAGGCAGGTGACGTGATGACGACAGATGTCAGGCTCCGCCTGTACATATATATACTGTCGCATCACAGTCACTCCTCAGTTCTACTGCTCTTCACCTCGCTAGAGCACCTCTCCCAACCTAGCTAATTTGCTGCTGCTAATTAGCTTTGTTTGCTCGAAGGTTCTCGAATTTAGTTTAACAGCTTTTGTTGGTGTTAGCCGCAGCTGCCTACTAGTAACTGTGTCTGCCCGCGGAGCGCTAACTTTGAGACACCTTTTTTATCTCGACGGAGTGAATTTTTGTGGTTCGGGATGAGCACAAAATTACTCAAGAAGAAGCAGAAGTCTTCAGTTCGCCCCTGTCCCCAGGGGTGCGGCTTCTCGCTCCACGAAAAGGACCAGCACGAGGCTTGCCCGGTCTGTTTGGGGATCGTCCACGCTTGTAGGGCATTGACGGAGCCTGAAGCGTGTGCGTTTTGTCGCCTGCTTCGACGCTCAACCCTGGAAAGACGGGTTAAGTTCTTGGAGAAAGTGCTGGGCGAGGCTGCAGTCGCGCGCCAGGACCCTTTCCTCTCCGAGTCTAGCAACCCGGYTCCGTCCGAGTCTGACGAGGAGGAGCTCTCGGTCGAAGTCCCCGCTCCCAGCTGGGCAGACCAAGTGGAGTATATGGAGGGGTTAGCCGATGAAGAGGAGGAGGCCTCCCAGTTTCATCTGGACCTCCACCACGGAGGGGAAGACGTGCTGGATATCGGCCTGGTTATACATGGTCTGTCGGAAGATGACGATGAACCCGGTCCGAGTCCAGGAGCCCCCGCTGC
Source organism: Austrofundulus limnaeus (assembly GCF_001266775.1). Taxonomy (NCBI): domain Eukaryota; kingdom Metazoa; phylum Chordata; class Actinopteri; order Cyprinodontiformes; family Rivulidae; genus Austrofundulus; species Austrofundulus limnaeus. The sequence continues at coordinate 19,046 of NW_013954914.1, forward strand.
TGCGGGTGCAGACCAGGACATGTCTTTTCTCTCTTTGTGTCGTTGCACGGCTCAGAAACTGGAGGTAGAGTGGCCTGCCCCCCCTCCTGCACAAAAAACGTCGAGGTTCACTGGATTTTTCCTCCCCACTGAACCGACCACGGTGAAGAACCACCTCCCCATGTTCCCAGACTTTGTCTYGGAACTAATGTCCTGCTGGACCAAACCTCTGTCCACCCGCGTCACTGTGCCTGGCTATGGACCGTATTTGGACTTGGAAGGAGCTGAAAAGGCTGGACTGGTAAACATACCCCCCATAGAGCCATCCCTAGCAGCTTATCTGGCCCAGTCTCACAACCAGGGTGTGAGAGGGCCCACCACGCTCCCTTCCAAGCCCTGTAGATTTTCTGCTGCGCAGTTAGAAAAAATCTACAAAGCTCAGGCCACCGCCGCTCGCTGCCTGAGCTCCATCAGCATGCTCCAGACTTACCAGGCTATGGCTCTGGTGGAGCTCGGAGCTCAGGTACTGGCCGAGAGTCCCCTGCTGCCTCTCTTAAACAAGATCCGACTCACCGCAGACTACATCCTCCGCGCGTCCCGCGGCGTAGCTCTCTCCCTGGGCAGAGGGATGGCGTCAACCGTGGTGGCGCAGAGACATTTGTGGTTGACACTCTCTGATGTCCCCGACAGAGACAGGGCCACATACCTGGATGAACCAGTAATGGCGGCTGGGTTATTCGGTCAGTCTCTCTACGTCATCCAGGCAAAATTCGAGCTGAGGAAGAAGCAGGCAGAAGCTCTGCATTGCATTATCCCCAGACGGGACTCGAAACCCAAGACCAGCACTCAGAAGCCGGCCGCACAGCCGCCTCCGGCGAAGAGAACGGTGCTGCCCGGGAGTCTAGGCACCCAACCACCGCAGCCTCATCACCACGGCCAACCCCCCCACCAGTCGGCTTGGAGCAAAGGCCCCCCCCTCCGGGTGCTAAGAAAGGTGCAACGCCTTGGAGGAAGAAGACGCAGTCCTCCTAACTGTGGGACTGTCAATGCAGGGACTTCAGGACCAGGGAGACATGTTTGCCAGTTTTCAGCTGCCGCCCAAGCGACATTTTGTTTGTACTGTTCAGGAAACCAGCCCCAAGAGGCGCTGCGTTTCTATAACACAGTCTCCCAAGCACCACTCCCACCCCACACACACTCTGTTTGTACCAGAAGCCCCCAGTTTGGGTGCGCCAAATGTTCAAAATGTACAAAATGGTTGTGTAAACTTGTTGAATGTGTCAATAAAAGAAACACTTCAAAAACAAAACAATCAAAAAATCAGAAAAGTTGTGAGCGACAGTCATTTAATGCTGCACCTCTCTCATGTGACAGAGGGCAGCAGGACTTCGCTAACACAAGTCAGTCGCCTAACGACGCGACTCTCTCTCTGGCACGCATGCGCACCATCCCCTTGGGTAGAGAGAACTGTTGCCGTGTGTTACCGACTACAGTTTTGCATACGACCGCCCCGTTTCAACACCGTGTTAAACACTGTTGTGGGAAACAAAGCGGCCATGGTTTTGAGGGAGGAAATAAACACGCTGCTGGCGAAAGGAGCCACACGTGTGGTTCCCTCTTCGGACATAAACAAAGATTGGTACAGCCATTATTTTGTCGTTCCGAAAAAAGACGGCGGCCTCCGTCCAATTTTAGACCTGAGAGTTTTGAACAAGTTTCTATGAACATACAGGTTCAAAATGCTAACATCCAGGCAGCTTCTGCATTCGATCAGCCTGGGCGACTGGTTTGCCACTGTCAATTTAACAGACGCTTACTTTCATGTAGCGATTCCCCGGACCACAGAAAATTTCTGAGGTTTGCGTTCGAAGGCGTATCCTACGAATACCTGGTGCTACCATTCGGTCTGTCCCTGGCGCCCCGCACATTTTCAAAATGTGTCGAAACCGCACTACTTCCTCTCAGGGAAAAAGGAGTTCGCCTGTTAGCGTACCTGGATGACTGGGCTCTGATAGCCAGCTCCAAAGAGCAGGCTACAGAGCATCTGTCTCAGGTCTTTTTCTGTAAATTTTCAGAAAAGCTTATTGACTCCGAGYCARCARTTTTCTTTCCTCGGGTTAGAAATATGCTCCCWGTYGGGCAGAGCGCGTCTCTCAGAAAACAGAGCAGCTGCGTTTCACCGCTGCCTCGCTCAGTTTAAACTGGGACGCAAACTGCGTTTTCAGAACATTCTGCGACTATTAGGCATGATGGCCTCGATGATCGCGGTAGTACCACTCGGGCTACTAAAAATGCGCCGGTTTCAGCGCTGGTCCCGCTCTCACCGGCTGTGTGCATTACATCACCGCTACAGAAAGCTAACGATAACTGCCTCGTGCATGAAGGCTCTCAGTCCTTGGAGGGAACCCGGCCTGCTGTGYCGAGGCTCACCGATAGGGAGAGTGTCCTTTCGCAAGGTGGTATCCACAGACGCCTCCCTGGTGGGGTGGGGGGCTCTGTGCGATGGTACGGCAGTGAGGGGGTTTTGGACTCTGAAGCAGTCCAGACTTCACATAAACTGCCTGGAATTGTTAGCGGTTCTGTTAGCACTGAAACAATTTTGT
>NW_013954915.1:0-12802 GCF_001266775.1 Austrofundulus limnaeus
CCTGGTCCTGTACCTGGTCTTGTAACTGGTGTTGTACCTGATCATGTTTCTTGTCTTGTACCTGGTCCTGTAACTGTACTTGGTTTTGTTCCTGGTCCTGTACCTGGTCTTGTAACTGTACCTGGTCCAGTGGTTCAGAAGACGGGTTTTACCTTGTGCCATCACAGCTGCAGCAGCCAGGAGCAGCAGGCAGGTAGTCTTCATGGTGTCTGTTGGTCTCTGAGCAGCTGAAGGCAGCAGGCATGTGGATCCTTTATCCTGCAGACTGGGTGTGACACAACATTACAACATYACARCATYACAACATYACAACATCACAACATCACTACAGGCTTATTCAGACTAGAACAACAACTCTGCTGAAACCAGATTACCTGCAGTCATTAGAGAATATTTAGTGGTCATGGAGGATCATGTGAGCTGTTTGTTTAAGGAGCCTCCTGTTTGCTCTGTTCACTCTGAGCAACAACTGCAGGAAGGCTCGACGCCATCTCCTGTAAGAGTTTAATAAACCTCAGGTCATCACGTTACTGACTCTCAGATACGACCAGTTCAATAAGGGAAAAACTGAGTTAGAGACATGTATAATGTCAGCTGGCTGTGCAGCCATGTTGAAATGTTTTTAAACCTGATGTTATTACCTGAAGGTTTATTAAAATCTGTCCAACGCCTCTCATCGTTGGGCAATARCCCTTAAACCCTTTAAACCTGTGTGGCTTTTGTAATATTTCAGCAACAGATCCACACATACATGTCAACCTCTTCGGACGTTTAGCTGTATAAAAAGCCTCAAAAATCCAGAAATTTTGCAAATAATCCATACAACTCACACTTGGGGGGGAGGGGGGGTCTGTCAGCTGAAAGGGCCCGCTGTGAAGCAGGAAGAAAGGAGAGCGGAAAAAGTTCAAAACTTATTTCTAGCAGCAGAACAGGTTGGAARATGGCTGTTTGATGTTATTTATTGTTTTTTAAATCATCCTATAGGCTCTGACCTGTTAGATAAATTTGAAAATGAGGTTTTKAAAATATCCGTAAGACTTGAAAAAATCYRTGAGATTGCTCTATACGTCTGTATACCTGCAAAATGATGTCAAATCCTTATAACTTACAGACAATCCGTACAAGTTGACATGTATGTCCACAGCAGGCCCAAACCACCAGGTCCAGGTAGGTCTGGAGCAAAGACTCGGTCCCTGAAATGTTCAAAATAACAAGTTAAAAGTACAGAGAGAGTCTCACCAGAGGTTCAGACTCCTTCTGCTTTTATTAACTTTAACATCTGAGTTTCAGCTTCTTCGGTAAAGATGATCTAGTTGATGTTTATTCCTCTGGTCAACCATTCATCATTCACACACATGGACTAAACTGYTGGTAGTCCTCATTTAATGAAAGAAAAACCCACAATGACCACAGAAATAACCAGAGTCTGACAAAAGTAATAATCAGTGGTGAGCACAGTTCCCCTAAAGCATCCATCCATCCATCCATCCATCCATCCATCCATCCATCCATACATCCATACATCCATCATCCATCCATCCATCCATCCATCCATACCCGTTTATTCCTGTCAGGGTCACTGGTGCCCATATCCAGCAGTCACTGTGAGGGGCGGGGTACACCCTGGACMGGTCRCAAGTCCATCACAGGACTAACCCCTAAAGCACTAAAGCACTAATAGGGGAATTAAGTTCCTGATTAGTTCTTTAGGGCTTYTGCTAATTTTAAAATTATTAGTGGATTAGCACKTGGTAAATTTSGAAGCACTAACTGAGGTCTATAAATGTTATTGATCAACATTAATGTTAACAGCTGAGGGTGAAAAACTGTCACACATTTTGTTCAGGTGTGTGTCACTGATCCACCAGGTGACAATATATGAACACAAATGCAGCTGTGGAGTCAATGATAAGTCTTTACACAACAACATGACAACATGTGACTCACGTTGTCTGTTGAAGAATGTTCATGGGTTGACTGGGTCATTTCAGTGCTTTTAACTACAATTAGCTTTTGCTAAACATTCAGTGCATTAGTGCTTTAGAATTAGGGTACCTAAATATTTGAGTTAGTGTTTTAGGGCTAGTGGAACTCATTTTTAATCAAGGTGTGTCCACTAATTATCATCACAGGTGTCTGCAGTCCTGTAATCAGTCAGTGGGTGTGTATGTAGACCTACAGATACTCACTGTGTTAGGTGACATGCTGTGGACCACACTCAACATGGACCAGAGGAAGACAAGGAAAGAGTTGTCTCAGGAGGTTAGAAAGACAATTATACACAAGCATGTTGAAGGTAAAGGTTATAAGACCATCTCCAAGCAGCTTGATGTTCCTGTGACTACAGCTGCACATATTATTCAGAAATGTAAGATCCATGGGACTGCAGCCAACCTCCATGGACATGGCCTCAGGAGAAAAACTGATGACAAATCAAAGAGACGAATAATACGAATAAAAAAAGCAGAAAAACATCTAAAGAGATTAAAGGTGAACTTCAAGCTCCTACCATCCGTCATTGTTTGAGCTAGTGGACTCAATGAGAGATGAAAAAGGAGGACACCAATTCATAAAAAGACCTGATTGAAATTTGCCAAACTACATGTTGACAAGCTACAAAGCTKCTGGGACAATGTCCTCTGGACAGATGAGACAAAAATGTAATCAAAAACTCTCCAACCGTCTCCATTTTTAAATCACAGATTAAACTCTTCTCTTTAAACAGGCTTATTCAGTTTAATCACCATCTCCCATTAACCCTACTTTTGTAGGATGTTTTGTTTTGTACAATGTTTTTTATTTGTTAATTGTTATGTAATGTAACGTTTCATGTTTTCTAGTATTATGTTTGCTTGTCACCCACAGCCTCACAGCTCCACAGCTCTTGCCGCACCCTTCCTGTTTCACCTGTTCTGGTCCCTTTATCAGCTCCTCAGCCACAGCCACTCTSTGCCAGRTTATTRAACRSTCTTTGGCAAGTAGATGTCCAGTGTTTTTCCACAGCCMATGCCTGATCTCCTGTCCATGACCTCAAGCCTGCCTCTTGACTCTCCCTTTTGGCCTGATCCCTGCCTGGTACTCTTCATGTTCATGACCTTTGGATTAAGATCTTGTTTTTGCCCCTTGGACCTCACCTTTTGGATTGTGTTTTGGATTTGTCTTCGGCTCTCTGATCACATGGACCTGACCTCTGCCTGCCTGCCAGACCAACGAATTAAGTCTGCCCCTTTGCTCTATCATTGCCTCTCACTGCCCACGAGCCAGTCTCATTTCCTGGAACTGCCAAGCTCCTCTAACCAGCTTCAGAAGGTTAGTAATCAATCTATAGCCAAAGCAAATCCTGTGCAGTGAACAGTCACTCATCTTTGTTCTGCTCCTCTGTTCACCAGCCCGAGACCCCGACATCCCACCAGCTTCCTGTTTTTCAATAAAACACTTAAACCTGCTCAGTGTTTGACTGTTCTGAATCCTAAACACAAAACTTGTCATGTAATCCTTGATGTTTTATTGTTAATTTTATTCTCTGCTTTATTCTTTTTGTTTTATTTCATTGTATTTACATTGTACGGTGTCCTTGAGTGCCATGAAAGACGCCTTCAAATAAAATGTTTWATTATTATTAAAAATGGAACTTTTTGTCAAGACACATCAGTTCTATGTTCACAGAGGGAAACATGAAGCATATGAAGAAAATAACAGTCTCTACTGTGAAACATGTAGGAGGTCTGTTATGGTCTGGGCTGCTTTGCTGCATCTGGCACAGGAGATCTTGAATCTGTGCAGGGCACAATGAAATCTCAAGACCATCAAGGACTCTGGAGAGAAATGTGCTACCCAGTGTCAGAAAGCTTTGTCTCAGTCACAGCTCATGGGTCTTCAACAGGATAATGATCCAAAACAGATAAAAACACCAAGAATGGCTCAGAGGAAAACATTGGACTATTCTGAAGTGGCCTTCTATGATCCTGACCTAAATCCTATTGAGCATCTTTGGAAGGAGCTGAAACATGCTGTCTGGAAAACCTTCAAATCTGAGACAACTGGAGCAGTCTGCTCATGAGGAGTGGAAAAAAATACCTGCTGAGAGCTGCATAAGTTTCATTGACAGTTACAGGAATTGTTTGCAATGACTGACTCAAAAGGTTGTGCAATACATTATTGGTACCCCTCAATAAACGATGGGTACCAACAATTTTTGTCCGAGTGTATACCTGCTGCTTATTGTCAGGGTCACTGGTCCCCATATACACCAGTCACTGTGTGAGGGGCAAGGGGACAACCTGGATAGGTCTCCAGTTTATCACAGATATACTTGGACATGTCTACATTCTATGACAGAGACACCTGGACAGGTCTCCAGTCCATTACAGGGACCAGTGGTGGGCACAATTCCCCTAAAACACTAACAGTTCCTGGCAAGATAGCGACGCCGATGTTTGGCTTGGCCACCATTGCCTCCTACTCACACGTTTTCTTTGGAATTTTATCTATAACGCTTAGTCCCACCTTTTTTCCTTCGCGTTTTTTGGACAATTCCGTTGATGCAGTTTCTTAGCTCCACTACTATCGCCAGTCTCGGTTGATGATCAGAAAATCCATGGAGCTCCCCTTCTCCTCATGGCAGAACTACCCCCACACATTTCCCCCTCTGCTGTTTSACTAACATTCACTACTGGACTAGCATCTTTTCTCCCTGCCTCACCGCCAAGAAAATCCCAGGAGAAAACACAAAAAGAGGTTGCCGGGCTGGGGTATCGTCACGATGGAGATGCTCCAATGAACACGGCGGTCCTTCTCATGGTGATCGGCCTCGATGCCTTCGTCTGCTGAACGGGGGCCGAGCGGATGATGGGCCTCCATGCACGCATCACTCCTGGCCCTCCTACACACTGGCAAAATGCTCCAGCTGTCGAGAAAGAAACGTTATTCGAATCCCCCTGGTTTCACCTCAGGACTTAACCAGCTCTCCACCGCTCCGGATGCTTCTTCTAAATACAAGATCCATCACCAACAGGGCTCTTCTGCTAAACGATCTTTTCCACTCTAAAGATCTTGAATTTATGTTCCTGRTCGAAACTTGGCAGAGGAAAGATGATCATTTCCACCTGAATGAACTTCGCTCCTCCGGCCACTCGGTGGTCGTGACGCCTTGGCTGAATCGACATAGTGGAGGTCTAGCAGCCTTACATCGGGACAGTTTCTCTTGCTGGCTGGTAAGCACAATGTTCATTGTTTGAATCACAGACCATTGTCAGATCTTCACACCCTTTTTACTGTATCCTGATTTATCGCCCCCCTGGACCAGCTACAAACTTTCTTAAAGAATTCGCCGATTTTTTTATTCTCCGTCATAAAACTGGACCACCTTTTACTGCTTGGTGACTTTAACTTTCATTTTGATGCTGCAGATTGCAGCGAGACCCGTGATTTCATCTCCATTCTGGACTGTTTTAACTTTATTCAACGTTTCAGGCCCAACTCACCAACATGGCCACATGTTGGACCTGGTTTGTTCTCTGGGTTTGAATGTAAATAATGTGTGTTGAGGACTTGCATATTAGCGACCATTTTGTTGTGTTTTTTAATGTTAATTCTGTCTTGGAGCCCCCTCCCCCCCAGAGAGCAGATTCAGAAAAAGTTCCTAAAGCAGGATGCTGTTGTCACATTTTCTGCCTCTTTTGACCCGTCTGTCCTGGCTGATATAAATCAACCAGATGATTTTATTGATTTATTAGACCATCACTGTTCAACTGTTTTTAATGATTGTACTGTAACAACCACTAAAACCTCTACTGTTAAAACACCTACTCCATGGATGAATGAGACCATCCGCTCTGCTAGACACAAATGTAGGTAGGCAGAGGGTCTGTGGAAGTCATCCCTTTTAGAAGTGCACAGGCCTCATCTTAGAGATCTTAGATGATTATTGCAGACCATGATAAAAAATGCGAGGTCTCAAGATTTTGCTCAGAGGTCTCAAGATTTTGCTCAGTTGGGTCACCCGCTTTAAGAAAAACCCCAGAGCGTTATTCAGCTCCATTGACACGTTGGTTTCCCTGGTCGTTTCCTCTCCCGCCGCCCGTTCTCCTGCMAGACCCAATAATTTTCTAACACACTTTGCTGCCAAAAGTGAGAACATCCGACGCAGCATTTTAACTCAACCATATCATGCTCCCATTCCACATAACCACCCCACCTGAGATCAGTCTCAGTCCTTCCTGGTCTTCTTTTGATCTGGTAACTGTGAATAATCTTGGGACCATAATCCAAAAAATTAAACCATCTGCCTCCCCTCTTCACATCTTACCTCCCAGATTCTTAAAAGCTGTTTATGACGTAGTAGGACCCACACTTGCTAAACCTCTCACTTACATCAGGATGCGTCCCAGAATCCTTTAAAAAGGCAGTTGTGGAACCCATACTAAAAAAGCCAATCTTTAAACCATCTGATCTAAATAACTACCGGCCCATTTCAAAGCTACCATTTTTGTCTAAGGTGTTGGAGAAAATTGTTTCAGTACAACTAACATCCTACTTGGATTTAAATAATCTTTTTGACCACTTTCAATCTAGCTTCCGCAGATCTCACTCTGCAGAGACTGTCCTGCTCCGTGTCTCAAATAATCTGCTAATGTCTGCTAATAGAGACATGTACTCTGTCCTCCTCTGACTGGACCTTTCCTCAGACTTTGACACTGTCGATCACTCTATTCTCCTTTGTAATCTGAAAGACATAGGGATATCCGGGGTGGTGCTAGACTGGTTCAAATCATACCTCTCAGACCGCTCTTTCTCAGTCTTATTAGGCCAATCTTTCTCTGTCTCAGCCAAACTCACCTGCGGAGTTCCACAGGGTTCCATCCTGGGCCCAGTTCTACTCCTGCTCTACATCCGCCCCTTGACTGTCAGACAACTTGCTGCTCCTAAACTTTAGCAAGACAGAGACCTTGATCCTGGCCCCTGAAAATAAAATCCCAAAGATAAAAGAACATCTCGACTCTTTGAGTTCAACCGTTCAGCAGAATGTGAACAACCTGGGAGTAAATCTGGACTCAGATCTGTCTCTAGATAAACACATAAAGAACMTGGTTTCCACTTGCTACTTTCAGCTTCRKAAYATCTCTAARCTCCGGCCCCTGCTGTCCACTTCAGACTTGKAAATGGTAATTCAYGCCTTCATTTCTAGTCACACAGACTAYTGTAACAGCTTGTTCACCTGCCTAAACCAGAAACAGTTAAATCGYCTTCAGCTTGTCCAAAACTCWGCAGYAAGACTCCTAACATGACCCTCCAAATTCAYCCACATCTCCCCGATCCTAGCAGAACTTCAYTGGCTTTCKGTTAAATTCAGAATCATGTTCAAAATCCTGGTCCTCACTTTCAGAGCTCTCCWTGGYCAAGCACCCAACTACATTRAAMGTCTTATTTCCCCTTACAACCCCAGACGAAATCTATGCTCACAGGATCAACATCTCCTTATGGTTCCCCTCACTCACTTCAAGACCCGTGGTGACCGGTCCTTCTCCTCTGTGGCCCCCAGGCTCTGGAATGAACTCCCTGTTAATCTGTGCTCCATTGGTAACATTGTCTCTTTCAAGAAACACCTAAAAACCCACTTTTTTACTCAAGCTTTTAGCTAACCATTCACCATTAATGGCAGCCTATACCCACTGACTGCTCGCCAACCATGGGTCTTTGTATTATTGAACATACGGCGTAATCCCCCCTTCTCTCTGTTGATTTTTTTTGTATTATTGTATATATGGCATATATTTCTCCCACATTTTATTTAACAATTTTTCTTATTTGATTTGTACATTCTTACATAACACTCTCCTCCTGTCATGCTCTACCTTGACCGTGTCTGTTACAATTTAGAATTTATTCTTCCTGTTTCTGATGATTCATTATGTTGTATGTTTTAATATGTTTTATTATGCTTTATTTATGTTTTATTATGTTTTGTTTTGTATTTCCACCATTTTTACACTGTTGATGATTCTAACACACCTTGTGAATCTATTTCTGTGAAAGGCACTTTATAAATAAAACTTTACTTACTAATAGGGGAACTAATTTCCTGATTAGTGCTTTAGGGCTTTTGTCTCCTGACAAGAAACCCTCTTGAGTTGGACGTACATTGTGTTTCTCTGAGAAACTGTATACTCTGACAGCACTGCTGACTCACAGTTTTAGTTTATAGCTGATAATAGACAATTCCCACAATACTTTTTCCTTAYATGGCAGCAAGGCATTGGAGCTACGTCACTGGGTGACACCCCCCGTCTCAGCAAAATAATTAAAGGTTTCTTCACTGAGCATTTTAATCCAGAGTAATCTGTACTGGCAATTTTTAAGTATGGTATATTTTTAACTTTACAATGGGAGCTCCTGAAGTGTTTCTGTTGAATATTTCCATTTCATGTCCTCTGCCTCTGGACATCTAAAACATCAGACGGTCAAAGTTCTCTAAAGAAGCAGCAGGTTGTGTTGAACCTTCACTTCATCACAGTCTCCCATCCTGAGCAGCACATTGGAGACAGAGACCAGAACCAGAACCAGGAGCAGGTAACGATGTAGACAGGTTCCTCTGGTCTTTACACACAGACGAGACAGACGGTAAAATGAGTCGGAGCTGGCTCGGTCGGTCCACAGACAGGAAGTCTTCATGTGTGCTGGCAGCGACAGAGCTGTGTGAGTGTGGAGCAGCAGGGCTGCAGCCAGGGCTTCCACATCAGCTTCTCTGCTGTTAGCTGCCTCTCCACAGGCTCCAGAGTCCTCTGGTGCCTCTCCACGGCCTCCTTCATCACAGCAACAACAGAGTGGAAGGTGGGCTCCGTGTCAGGGCTCAGGGCTTGGCTCTCTGACGGGTCCCTCCACAGGTCAAAGAGCAGAGGGGGGTCGTGGTAGGTCACGTGGTCTGGGGTGCAGAAGCAGACATGTGTGTGCAAACAGGTGGCTTGGTCCTCAGGGTAGAAGTTGGGGGTGAAGAAGAAGGCTTTCCACACAGAGCTGCCTGAAACAACAGCAGCACGTGATGACTCAGCACTTCTTAGTTCAGAAAACACCACACTGTAACACACAGCACACACTTCCACAGACGGACAAACACTCACTGTTTTTAGGATGCCATCTGACGGCGTTCAGGTAGGAGTTACAGTAATGGAAGAGAAACTCATGGCTGGACCGTTCAGCTGTCCCCTGCAGTAAGGCCATCAGGTCCCGACCATCTATGAGCCTACAAACAGAACAAACAGAGTCACTCCCTCCTCACTGAATCCAGGGAGTCCTTCACACCCACAGCCCAGGGACCCTGACCTGTCCTGGGGTAATGACGCTCCGCTCAGACCCACCACTGTAGGAAACACATCCATGTTACTGGTGGGCTCGTCGATCTCTCTGCCACTCGGGATTGCCCCTGGCCAACTAATGATCCCTGGGACACGGATCCCTCCTTCCCAGTTAGTGGACTTTCCAGCTGCTCAGAGGGAAATACATGTTACAGCTGAGCCCTATGAGAGGAGGTCCACTCCTGAACCACTGATTGGTTAGAGTCCAAAGGACCAAAGTGGGTCTTAAAGCTACAAACTACAGAAAATGTTCAAAACTTGAGCTTTTCAGTCTCACCCCTCCTGGTACCTGTCTGGTACCTATCTGGTACTTACAGGACATGTACCTGATAATTACTTGATACAAGACAAGACAAAACCTATAAAAGGAGATGAACTTTGGGAATTAGCTAATCAAAATACCTGGTATTTGTGGGCACTATACATCAAAGGAGATGACGTCAAATGAATGCATATTATGYACCAAAGCTCCTGGTTCATTGCCAATAGTGATTCCAGAGAAGTATAATTCACAAGAATGTGCCAAAGTGCAAAAAGAAAAATGTAAAGAAAWTAAACATGGAACTAATACTCAATCAAACATATCGTCGTATTTCAAACTTCCAATGTGTGGAATAAAATGTAGGCTTCTAAATGGAGCACAGAAAATTCACAATTATTTGGACATCTACCTYGGATATAAGATCCAAGAAAAATGTGCTGAGTTCTCAATCAAATCTGAACAAAACGGACCACCAACAAGATATAAAATAGATCATGATGCAGAATATGAATGTTTCACATGTGGAGGGTTCACAGATAAACAGAGTATTCTATTTGGGAAATACAACAGTTAAATGAAACGTAACGTGGGTACTTTCATGGTTTCCACATGCAAATATGACACCAATCTTTGTGAATACACCTGTTTGGTATGAGAACCCAAAACCCTTAAAGTAAAACATGTGAGAACATAACAATGACAATTCCAACAATTTATTTTATGTATTTTTTTCAGTGAACAAACCTTTTCTACTGCAGATAGTTACTGGATGTGTGATGAGGAATGTACTGCCACAAAGATAGGCTGGACTGTGTGCTAATGGTCAGAATAAAGATGTCTGTAACATTGTTGCAGGATCGGGTGAATGAGTAGATTAAACTGGATGTGAATGTTGACAAAAGCAGAATGACCTTGCAGAACAGGTAATTATTAGACTGGTTWTTAGCCGCCCAAGGCGGAGTTTGTCAGAAGTTTAAAGACCAATGTTTTGTTGTACATATGTGCTTTGGAATACAATGCCAGTAGAAACGTTTTTTGAAAGCAAGAAGAAAATTAAGAGTATTAAAAGTAGAACTTAGTGAAAATGCTGGTAAAGATGACGAAGAAGATGAAAAATGATGGTTAATTAAAGATTATGTACATGTTAGTTACCTGTTAATTAGAGATTATGTACCTGGTAGTTGCCTGTTAATTAAAGATTATGTACCTGGTAGTTACCTGTTAATTAGAGATTATGTACCTGGTAGTTGCCTGGTATTGGATATGTGGGTATGTACCTGATAGTTAACTGTAAATTAGAGATTATGTACCTGGTAGTTAACTGTAAATTAGAGATTATGTACCTGGTAGTTAACTGTAAATTAGAGATTATGTACCTGGTAGTTACCTGTTAATTAGAGCTTATGTACCTGGTAGTTAAATGTAAATTAGAGATTATGTACCTGGTAGTTACCTGGTATTGGATATGTGGGTATGTACCTGGTAGTTACCTGTAGTATCTTACCCTGTAAGTACCAGGTATCTGCCTCATGTCGTCAGCAGCTTATTTACACTGTCTTATATTCTATAAACTTGGCTTGTAAACATTTAGATTTTTTAATTTCAACACTCTGTGGGGTTAGGTACAACTTAGAATTTTGTGCTTTTGTTAATCTGAAACAAAGAGGACCTGGTGACTGAAGCACCACACAGTAAATTCTACATTTGACCCACAATTTCACCTGATKACTTACCTTTATAGATGCCGTTCCATCCTCCATGAACTTCTCCTGAGGCAGATATTTCCTCCAGGTGAGCTCCCTGATCTGAGGTCAGGTAAGTCAGAGTGTTTCCTCTCAGGTTCAGTTTGTCCAGAGTCTCCATTATCTGACCTGAAAAAACACAAATCACCTTTCAAGATGGCCACCACACCCAGCTAACTTCAGAAAACAAAAATGGATATAATCCAGTCAACTGTACAGACAATGAAGTAAAATTAGATGTGGTAGTAGATGTGAATGCTGACTCAGATGCACAACAGACTGATTCATCCAGGGACCTACCCACACTCCAGTCCACTTCATGGACAGCGTCTCCATAGATGCCGTGGCGGCTGGTTCCTCTGAATGCAGCTGAAGCAAACATGGCTGTGTGGACTTGGAGAAAGGAGAAAAACAGCAGAAAAGGCCTGTCTGAATTCCTGCAGAAACAAAGTGGAATTAATGATTTCAGTGTTAAAAAGAAGGAAAGAGCTTTTTTTACATCACATCTGAAAGACAAATCAGGTGAAAAACTATGAGTCTGAGCATCCCCACATAGCAGACATGTAGGCCAGATCTGGTGTCAAACTGGCACTGCTGGCATGGCAGCATGGTTTGTCAACCAGATGTGGGTCAGGTCTGGCACTGGTTTTAAGATGGCAGGCCACCACTGGCTCCGTTGTGGTTTGCTTTATGTGGTGTTGGCCCATGCACGGACCACTGCTGGTAAACYACATCTTGGCCACCAAAGGTCCGTCATTCTTTATGGTATCTGGGCCGAGTGTTAAGAGTATTAGTGCATTGTGTGGGCCAGAACTGGGCCAGACAAATGTTGCTCTGTGGGTCTGAAGTCTGGACAGAAATAATAGTGTTCCAGGATCATCACAGAACTGCAGGTTTATTTGTGGTTCCTCGAGTTTCTAAAAGTAGAATGAGAGGCAGAGCTTTCAGTTGTGCTGCYGTTTGTGGATTTCAGTTCTGCGTTTAACACCACACTCCCACATCRACTGCTGTCCAAGCTGGAAGATCTGGGACTCCCATCACTGACCTGCAGCTGGATTCAGGATGCTCCCAGAGGGTCAGGTTAGGTCCTCACATCTCCACTGCTCTTAGTCTCAACACCGGGACACCACAGGGTTGTGTGCTCAGCCCACTCCTCTTCACCCTCTACACACTGTAACACTAACCCAGTTGTGTTGCCACCCACCAGAGCAACAAGGTCATCACGTTTGCGGATGACACTACAGTGGCCGGGCTCATCTCGAGCAAGGAGGGTGAGTGGGTCTATAGGGATGAAGTGGAGCAGCTTTCTAAGTGATTCGAGGTTAACAACCTGCTCCTCAACATCAAAAAAAAACAAAGGAGCTGGTCATCAACTTCAGGAAAAACAAAACAGACATCCAGCCACTTGTTATTGGTGGTATTGATGTGGAGAGGTGTAGGAATTACTT
>NW_013954915.1:13802-15492 GCF_001266775.1 Austrofundulus limnaeus
ACTATGTTTCTCAGCCTGGGAACACCTTGGGATTCCCCCAGAGGAGCTGGTCCAAGTGTCTGGAGAGAGGGAGGTCTGGGTCTCTGCTGAGGCTGCTGCCCCCGAGACCTGACCCCGGGTAAGAGGAAGAAAACAGACAGACGGACGGAAGGACGCAAAGGCTGTGTGCGCCACGCACCATCGCACACCTTTCAAACAGCCTGTTTGTTCATCAGGCTTTTGCTCTCTTATTTACAACATTTCAAAAGTTATAAAGTGCACTTCCACGTGTCTTTTTGGAGAAACCTACAACAATGTGAGTGCCAAGTATAAACACCTTGGCCGCTGGCGAGGGTGTGCGTGCACTCCACGACTACCCAGAGCGCGACTATAACCGAGCCTTTATGAGGCCCCTGCTCTTATGGGTTCTTTACTCATCCCCACTCAMCATAAACCATAAACTATAA
The DNA here is from genome assembly GCF_001266775.1 of Austrofundulus limnaeus. NCBI lineage: Eukaryota > Metazoa > Chordata > Actinopteri > Cyprinodontiformes > Rivulidae > Austrofundulus > Austrofundulus limnaeus. Next base: position 14,249 of record NW_013954915.1, read on the forward strand.
ACCATGATACAGTAAAAAGTTACAGGTAGTCAAGGAAATCTGAATCATAAAACAAAGACCTCTCCAGAGGTTCTGGACCCAGGAGGACTGGGAAAGTGACAGTACCTCTCTATGAAGCCCACTGCCTCCCGAGTCATTGTCTGCGTCAGGTTTTCAGCGATGAACGGCTGCTCCACAATACTGTGATCCCTGAAGAGAATGCAGTTGAAGTATGGMACCATCCTGATGAATCCAGCTGTTAGCGCTGTGGCTAGCACCAGCAGGGACAGCAGGCTCAGGATCTGCCTCCTGCTGACAGTGATGACCCTGCTGTAGTGAAGARCTACCACTGTGAGCAAGACCAGTCCAAAGGTCCTGTACGGTAAATATTTCTGGAACTGGAAAACAGTGCCGTGTCCAGGTTGGCAGTCCCGCAGGTTGGTCAAAGGGATGCCAAAGAAGTAATTAAACCCATGAACGCTGGGGTGGTGGCAGTGGTCATCATGGCTCCTACAGTTGAGACCAAGGTGCCATTTTCCTGGAGACAAGAAGAGAGAAATAAAGAGATAACATCAAGGAATCTGTTAGCTAGCTCAGTGGAGGCTGCAGTTATTAAAAGGCCAGATAAAAGCTAAAACTAACAAAAACACTGAACTATTACATGTAGCAAAGAAAGCTAAATGTATTGAAACGCTAGTGGAAAGTAGAAAAAGTCCAGCTGGAAACTGAAAGTGGAAAACAACTAGCTAAAAGCAAAAGGCTAGCTATAGAAGCTAATGTAAAAAGGACGTGCTAAATGGAACAAGAGACGAGTCAAGAGCTAAAAGTAGCAAAACACTGACTTAAATCTAAAAGAAAGCCGATGACCAACTAAATCACAAAGGTAGCTTAAACATGAAACTAGCTAAAAGCAAAAGGCTAGCTAGAAGCTAATGTAAAAAGGACTTGCTAAATGGAACAAGAGACTAGTCCAGAGCTAAAAGCAACAAAACACTGACTTAAATCTAAAAGAAAGCAGATGGCCAACTAAATCACAAAGGTAGCAAAAAAGTAGCTTAAACATGAAACTAGCTAAAAGCTAATGGAAAGTTAAAAGTAAGAAAGATTGGCTTAAAGCTAAAAGTAGCTAAAATTTAGCTTTAAACTAAAAGCAGCAAAAGGCTAGGTAAAAGTTAGAAGTAGCAGAATAGCAACTAAAAGCTAACCGTAGAGCGACACAGAGCCAATTCACTGAAGCAGATTTTAAAGAGAACAATGTTTTTGAA
>NW_013954915.1:16492-17225 GCF_001266775.1 Austrofundulus limnaeus
AGATATGGGTCAGAGGACAGGTGTGGATCAGAGGACAGGTGTGGATCAGAGGACAGGTGTGGATCAGAGGACAGGTGTGGATCAGAGGACAGGTGTGGATCAGGACAGGTGTGGATCAGGACAGGTGTGGATCAGAGGACAGGTGTGGATCAAAGGACAGGTGTGGATCAGAGGACAGGTGAGGATCAGGACAGGTGTGGATCAGAGGACAGGTGTGGATCAAAGGACAGGTGTGGATCAGAGGACAGGTGTGGATCAGAGTACAGGTGTGGAACAGGACAGGTGTGGATCAGAGGACAGGTGTGGATCAGAGGACAGGTGTGGGTCAGGACAGGTGTGGGTCAGGACAGGTGTGGATCAGAGGACAGGTGTGGATCAGAGGACAGGTGTGGATCAGGACAGGTGTGGATCAGAGGACAGGTGTGGATCAGAGGACAGGTGTGGATCAGAGGACAGGTGTGGATCAGGACAGGTGTTGATCAGAGGACAGGTGTGAGTCAGAGGACAGGTGTGGATCAGAGGACAGGTGTGGATCAGAGGACAGGTGTGGATCAGAGGACAGGTGTGGATCAGAGGACAGGTGTGGATCAGAGGACAGGTGTGAGTCAGAGGACAGGTGTGGGTCAGATGACAGGTGTGGATCAGAGGACAGGTGTGGGTCAGAGGACAGGTGTGGGTCAGAGGACAGGTGTGAGTCAGAGGACAGGTGTGGGTCAGATGACAGGTGTGGATC
>NW_013954916.1:0-4781 GCF_001266775.1 Austrofundulus limnaeus
ATGCTGAGGAGCAAAACGACAGGTGGGGACCAGAAACACCTTTTGGGACCAGAAACACCCCTGGGTCGTGTCTTTAAGCCGAACCTCCTCATGGCAGAGCACACCCCCTCCCCCGCTCCCCACACATCCAGCCCATGACTCCTGCAGGCTCTCGGGTGAAACTGAAAGTGAAACTTAAACTGTCTGCTGAGCTCCTAACATTAGTTCTCACTCAGTGAAGCTCTTTTCAGATTCAAAAAAACCTGTGAGGAAATGTATTTTCTGATGCCAAGTAAACTGCATTATAGCACAGGGGTGAAACACACCCCACCCCCCACTTGACGGGTGATGGGGACGGGACGGGACAGAAGTAGGAGGAGGTTCTTAAAGAGGCCAATTTCAAGGCGTTTAGAAGAGGAAGTGATGAGAAGATAAGTTTATTTTCTATTTAAACATAAAAACAGCATTTTAATGACAACTAAAGGTGACATAAAGTATAAATTTTATTAATGTAAAGTATTTAAATATATGCCTGAGAAACACATAATATTGGCCCTTTAAAGACACGTCCCAAGGGTGTTTCTGGTCCCCACCTGTCGTTTTGCTCCTCAGCATGGCTTCCTAAAAACTCTGCAGGATTTCTCAAACATGCATGAATGAGTCAGAGCAAGACTTTGGGCATGTTTTTTTATGACAGTATAACATTATGACATGATATAAAACTCAAAAAAGTAGATTTTACATGATATTGCCCCTTTAAAACTTCAAAAAGTCCCTGAAACCACAGAGAGCTTTCTATAATATACCCCCACAAATCACTGATAAAATTCACCAGTGAAGGCTGAATGAGGAAGCTGACACGTTTCTGTACTGTTTTCTTTTCCCATGCTTTTTCAAGAGAATCAAAACAGACCTTGATGTTAGTCAGTGAAATGTCTCTTTAATTACAGTATCTGCCATGACTGAGTCCACTCAGTAATCTTCAGTTTTGTTTTCATTTTACAGTTTAGACAATGTCTTCTCTTATTCTGATTTGGGGTTATCTGAACTTTTTGGGACAGGTGTCCAAAAATCCAACATCAACAACCAAACAACCAAAAATCGGGACATTTAGCTTCCCTTAAACACACAGTTCAAAGTGATAAGAAGTAAAATGGGATTTTACATTTAGTGCTAAACTTTCAATCGCTCAGCTAAAATTATCTAAATGAACCCAAGTTTCTGGTAGCTATTGATAAACAAAGATCAAACTAGAGAAAAAAATGAACCAGTGGGTGAAAATGAGAACAAAGACACTCTTTTACCAATTTCCATATGTTCCCCTTCACTTGCACTAAAACAAGAAATTTAGGCCAAACCCAGAATAAACTGTTTGTCTTCTACATAGCTGTTCTCTGTATATTTGGAGGTGACATGTGAGCAGCTTTAATTCACTTTTTGTTGACGAACAGCTCACAGCTTCATGTTTGAAGAACCAGATTCACTGAGTTAGTTCATGCTGCAGCAGTAATCCCATTTCTTCTGTTACTGATGCAAATCATTTAGGATCAGCTTCTGTCTATTTCAACAAATCTTATGGTATTTGTATTATGGTATTAACAGGTATTTTTCCTGACAAGAAGTAAATCAACATATGGTAGAAAGATGAGTTCTTCATTTTCATTTTTTAAAATTTGTTTTCTGCCTTTGTATTGATATTTTTAGACGGGATGGGCAGTGTGTGTGTGTGTGTGTGTGTGTGTGTGTGTGTGTGTGTGTGTGTGTGTGTGTGTCTTTCTCTGTGACACCTATCTATTTGCACGCAGCAACTTGGCGGCAGGAAAGAGCAGCTGCTGGTGATCTGCTCAGTCTCGCCTCCTTCTGCTCCAGTGGGATTTTAGATGAAGCCTTGGACCGGTTCTTTCTCCTGTGTTCTAATCCCATAATTTATATTGGAGGATTCTCTGACACCAGATCTCACAGATGGGCTCCGAGTCCCTGAAGTGATACTACGGTGTGACATCAGAGGTAAAAATACCACAAAGAGTAACACATACTAACTGCAGGTCCCTGTGGGGATATTATGCTTTTCATTTCTTACAAATCAGCCAAACTGGACAGAGCTTGGAGGAAAACTGGCCAGATATATGCAAAGTTTACTTAGCTAGAAGTGAAAAGCAACAGAACAATAAATAATAAAAATAAAAAGTTAAAACTACCAAAACATTAGTTTAAAGTGGCAAAAATGTAGACAATGGTAGCAAAATTCTAGCAAAGAAAAAAAACTAAAAGTATATACATAAGCTAAACATTACAGTATATTGGCAAATCGCAAACATTAACCAAAGGTGAACTGAAATTAGAAAAACTATTGAAAAATGCTAAAAGTAGCTAAAAGTTGTTAAAATGTATATGAGTAGCAGAAAAGTAAAGAGCTAGCCAAGTACTAACTACATTACAAATTAGACGAACAGTGAGAGGTTGTGAGGCAGGATTAACCAGGGCGCACGCAAAAATCCAAAGGTGTAAAAATAAAGTTTAATAAACAAAAGGAAGGTTGTCGTGGCAGCAAAACTTACTAAATCTTCTCAGGAAGAGCAAGAACTCAAGGGAGCACAGAGGACAACCACACTGGGTAGACAGCACAAAGTTCAGTCATCAGACTGAGGACAAGACACCAAACATAAAGGGAAACTAATGAGACAAAAAGAAACACCTGGAGGAGACACAACAGGAAACAGGTGAGCATGGGCGGAGCTAGAGGCCTGACAGCAGGGCAGATACACAGGGAAATAGAAAAACACTGCAAAACGGCAGAAAAAACAGAGAATTGCATAGCTAAGAGTATACAAAAATGTGGAAAAAAGATATTTAAAAACTAAAAGTAGCAAAAGGCTCATTTAAAGTCAAATTAGCAGAATTGTAGCCAAAAACTAAAAGTAGCATTATGGTAAAGCCAAAGCTGAATGGTAGTCCAAACATAAAAGTAAATGGATTACTAAAAGTAGCTAAAGTTTATAAAAACCTATATCGTGAAAGTGCCAAATCTCCATCACTGAAAACAGTTTAGTATGTTGTGTTTCCACAAAATGGGTAAATGAAACAAAACAAAGCAAAAGAAAAAATGTTGAGAGAGCATAAAGACCAAGCTATTTGTGGTTTGAAAAAGAATGCATTTTGTCTGCTTTCTTTCAAGTTTTGTAAAACTAAGCCATCAAAAATCTTTTTATGTTAAGAAAATAACAAATCATAACAGTTTTGGACAAATTTTGTGCAAAATAACTTGAACCACGTACGTGGACCACTTGGATGCACGTGTCTTCAGTTGGGTTTATTCATAAAAATATTATTTGTAAATATAGGTTTAGTGATTACTTCCTGAAATATTCTTTAAAAACACCCCAGTGGTTCACGAGATGTTTTGCTTAGGCAAACGTACACAGGCAAAATCAGAAAAAAAATACAATCTGCATTTATTTTGAAACTAATACCGGATGTCGCTTAAATGTAACTTTTTTTTTTTACGGCACAAAATTTATTTGTAATACTTAGACGTTTTCTGAAGTGAAGACAGTCACCTGTGCACAACCATATCAAACGAAAAATAAAAATAAAATCAGAGAATTAAGCCTGCTGACGCCGAGAAGCGTCTCTTATTTTGAAAGTCATAGCGGATGTAGGTGTTGTTGGTTCAGGTGAACTTGACGTGTCGCTGCTAAATTGTCGCGCCGACAGGTTTCTGGATGTTATTAATCGGGAGAGACGCTGGTGTCGGGCTCCAGGACCAGGCTGTAGCTCCGGAAACATGACGGCGTCCAAAGATCCGACCAAGAAGAAGCCGAAAGACCCGCAGCAAGACGAGGTACCGAGAAAATACCCGGTTCTGTTCCGATTTAAGGGGGCTCCAGTAATCTACGGTTTACAAGGACAGAATACTCCTGCAGGCTTTTACTGCTCTATTAATCACGTTATTAACAACAAAAATACATTTATCTAATATCCTAATATATCTGTATTTAAATAGTATATTTACAATAATAGCATTAAGTTTTAAAATCTGCTTTTAGAAAATTAGCTCAAACAATTTTTTTAATTTCAGAAATTATTCAGAAACAATAAAAATGAAATGAATTTCCCACATTTGAGTCTTCCTGTGGCCCTTTAGTTGAATGGAGCAGTTAGATTTGTGTTATTTTATGCATTTTGCTCATTTTCTTTTTTGTTTTTATAGGCTAGTTATTGTGTAAAAGTTTGACAGTCTTGTGTTTTGTTGAACAATTTTGGGGACTTTGTGTATTCTGACCCATTTACATGATTTTTCTTTTCCCCTGGTATTCATCTTTTTGCTGTTTCTGATATTTGTTCTTTGTTATTGTTGCTTTAGATGGGGTTTTATTTAATTTTATTTATCTATGGTTTATCTCAACTCTTTAATTATAAATTTAGCCTTATTTAGATCAATGTTAACAGTTACTTGGTGTTTTTATTCTTCTATATCTGTTTTTACCTTAAATGGCTAAGAAATTGGATTAGTTTGGTTTTATCTAAAAATTTCAGTCTCATTTTTGTTTGTTTTGTGGATGATCGTGTCTTAATTATTTTATCCCATAGTTCAGTTTTTTTACATGTTTTTTCTCAGCTGTGTCTTGTCTCTTTTCTGCATCTATATTTCCTCCTTCATTTTAGCTGTTTTCTAACTATTTGATCATTGTTTTATTTTCTTTAATCAAAAAGCATACTGTATTTGCCTCCTGATTTTTCTAGTAAAGGATTGAGATCAGTATAAATGTCAACACTTACTCTCCCTAAGCACAGTATTGTGT
>NW_013954916.1:4865-6405 GCF_001266775.1 Austrofundulus limnaeus
ACACACACACACACACACACACACACACACACACACACACACACACACACACACACATCACTTCAAATAAACGTTCTTAGTAGTCACAGGTCTTGTGTTTCTTCAAATGTTTAAAAATGACACTTTCTGCATGGCATTGTGTTAATTTAGTTTTTTATTGTAAACATTTAGGGGTCTCTGCAGTCATTACGTGGGAGGTTCTTGAGTGTGGGTGGAGTTTGGGAAAACCGTTATTGGTCAGATGGGGAAGTTAAAATAAGTAACTTTTAGCCATTATTTACTTACAGGAAGTATTAACCGATGAATGCTGTTAAGTAATAAAATTATGGTGAACATGTAAATATATTTTGACTTTCTATTTAGACAGAACAATATCTCAAATAAAAATGATTGTGAAAACTTACATGATGCAAAGTTTGACTTCAAATTGGGTGCAACTAGCATCTTCATGTTTAAATTTATGAACAATATACATATTCCTATTCAAAAATAACAATCTTTTCCCAGGCCAGTTAGGGCTATTCTGACTGAGCCTAACTGTTACATATCTATGGTGTTCATCCAACTGAACTGTGATGACTTTGTCAAAACCCAAGCAAAATAGTCAGTCTGACTAATCATGCCTTTCACAAACTCCTCCCACATCCAGGAACCTCCCACTTAGTTACTGCAAAGACCTCCTTTAAGCAGATTTTGTGTTTGATTTTTTTTATTTAAAAGGTTAACCTATAATTATAAAAAAAATATACAGCCCAGATTAAGTTCTACTGGTTTATTTTCATCAATGCTATGTTTTTAGTCTGACAAATTTCTGAATCTACACTGGACTGGTTGAAGTTTCTTCAGGAAGCTCAAAGAGTGTTGATTGATGGACAACAGAAAAATAATCAGTTCAGCAGCTGTTAAGAGCCAAAATGTTGGGCAATCAAAACACTCAGATGGTATAGTTTGGGTTAAAATAAAAGCTTTAGTATGACAGCTCTTTGCAAACAATCACTGCTCTGTCTAGACAGGATGAATGCAAGCTGCGTGTGATTTTAGGGTCGGTTAAATCCTTACTAAACAAGCAAGCTGTGTTATATTCCCATCTTTATCACCTGCCATCAAAGGCAAATGGTTGATAATGTTTTCACCTGCATCTCTGTGTTTATTAGAAAAATGTCTCATGTACATCTACACCTTACTTACCTTTTGAAGTCAAACTCACTCTATATGTATTTTTTATTTTTTTATATTTACAACAATTTTTAATATGTCTGTAGGAGTTTGTGGATGTCAGCCCCCCGCAGAGAAACTGGAAGGGCATCGCCATCTCTCTGCTGGTCATTGTGGTGGTCTGCTCACTCATCACCCTGTCAGTTGTTGTCCTCACCCCAGGTACGTAGTGATTTGTAAGGACTGGAATCAGCCAGATTGACTGATCTGACACTCTAAGAACATAGTTATTATTATTTTGGATTCATGAAGTAATTAGGATTTGACTAATTCAAGACTTATGTTTTCTGTTCTAAACAGAAAAAATAAGTCATATATATATATA
>NW_013954916.1:7405-10588 GCF_001266775.1 Austrofundulus limnaeus
TTGGTGAATGCCACAAATTCTCCTAAATCACTCGTACGCACAACTTAAGAACAAATCTGTGCGTACGAACGGTTCTTGCATGAGGCCCGTTGAGTACAAATGTGTCCACAATCATACAAAGAATTACTATTTGCACCACCTGTTACTGATCAAAGTACTAATCTGCTCTTTTATCTATTTTTAGTGACAGATAATGTATTTATATGCATTAACCTCATTTTATTGTATAGCATTGTCTGTATAACAGCTGTTTTCAGAGTTACATTTTAAACCTTTGAATTACTTTTATAAAAGAGGAGAAATATCCCCTGAATAGAGTTGACATGCAGTGAATTGGTAATAAATAGATTTTTAATCTTGAGCAAATCAAAACATTCATCTTGAACAGGATTAGCGTGCTGTGACGTTTGGTTTCTACTTTTATATTTCTTTTATTTATTTACTTTATTTACAAAATGTTCTCCTTAGAAATACATGAGATCTCAGTTCTGCAAAAGAACTTTGTTCTCTTTAAAATATGCTTCAGCAAACTTGCTTCATTTTTGTCTTTTTATGATTCATTTAACTTTTAGCTACAGTTTAGCTCATTTGAACCTTTAGTGAAGGTTTTGCTAATTTTAGCTTTTAGCTACAGTTTAGCTATTTTCAACTTTGAGTTTTGATTTAGCTAATACATCTCCTTTGTTTTTTTTAAACAGCTGAGCTTCCTGAAAGCAGCAAGTCCAGACTGACTGTGGAAGATCTGTACAAACTCGAGTTCAGCACTCATGACCCTGAGGTCAAGTGGATCAGTGGTGAGTACAATATGTCGCTAATTATCATCTGCCCTCAAAGGCTCTGTTAGCAAAATATCTCATGAAACGCTGGACAGATTTTAACGAATCCATCAGGAGATAAGACAGAGGGCAGGGTGGTGGAAGCAGAGCACAATAAAGCTGGTTATCCTGTTGCTACAGTCTGGAAGTAACAGCTCTTTGATAGGCAGGCGTTCTGTGGACAGGGCAGGGTGCCCTCCTCGTGTTAAAGTAGAGGAAACACTGGATTCCCATAAATATTGCGAACAGTGAGCACGTTTGAAAAAGGTACAAATATTTGAATATAGAAATCACCCCTCTCAGTGAGGGGAAAGGTTGCCGAAACGGGACGTTTCTTTCTTTCTGAGCTTCGTCTCAGGCGGTCAGTTGCTAATTTTAACATCCGTGGCAAAATATCCTGGAGCCAAATCCTGAACTCACGTTGCTCACCGTGTTCGTGTTGTTGTTTAAAAAAAAAAAGGAAAATCTGTCACAGAGGATTAGAAGGCTCTCCAAACCCTTCTCTTTTTTAATTTTTATTTTTGTACTGCAGAGTTCACTGACCTTTCTCCTCCTCAGTGTTTTCTTCAGGTCGTGTTCCTGATTACATTTTTCCCCCTGCATTGCATAACCTTCATCCTTTCTGGACATCTTACCGCTATTTGTGAAGTATTGTTTTCCTGGCTCCTCAGCTGCCTGACAGATTGTGTTTGCATCAGAGCTCGAAGAGTAAAGAATAAAAAAAAACAAGATAAATAGCAGCTATTGGTGGAAGAGGATCATTTAAAGAAGGGCAGTGTGTTTTCTTTTTGACAAGATGACAACTAAATTGTTGTCTTTGTGGCAAAATCGTCCCTCTTAATGACTAAATATATCCACAGCTCTTCTTGTGGAGACTTGCTGAGGTGACAGAAGGTGAGCAGAGGGTGGCGAAACCCAAGGACAGAGGTGGAGGTAGACAGTAGAAACAAGAGATCCACTGCCTGCTGTGTCCTTCACTGTCACAGGGAGATAATACTAATGACTAGTCCCCTTTCCTGTGGCTTCTCATTAAAGGACGGATCAGCTGCTAACACACACATAATGACAAGAAGGATTTCTTTTTCCTCCGTCTGCGTACGGTTGGGATTTCATGTCCGATCAGACTGAATTAGCTTTAAACTGGTGAAGCTGAGTCTGCAGAACTCCAGTTACAATCTACTGAAGAATGAAAACAGTGTGCGAAACAAACAAAATGTGACATTTAAGATGCTTTACATACATTTTTACAGATTTTAAAACAAATCTCAAAACAAAGTTATTAAAGTAGGCCCATTTACGCAATTTTTAAAGATTAAATTTATTGGTGTTTTGGATTATTAAAGGGACTCCTCTGTGTGAAGGCCTCGCAGTGACTCAACCAAAAGTTTGTGTTGAAAAGTTAAAAAAAAAACATTTTTTTGAAGAGCACGGCAGAAACTATTTGTGTGCAATAATATAACAGTTGATTTAAATAGATGAAGCTGATCAACTGAATAAATGCTGAATTGTATCACAATTAAAGGAGGAATCCCCTTGCTATTAAATACCAAATTGTTAGAATTATTAGATTAGATGTTGATTTAATTAAGTTGTGATTACATTCAAACTGTACCAATGGTCAAATTGGGCCGTTATTATAAGTCAAATCCAATTGCATCTATAGGCCAAATCATACTGAGATTAAGGTCAAATTATACTATGATTAGAAGTTGAATAATATCATTATAAGAGGTAGAGTTTTATTGGGATTGGGAGCCAAATTATACTTTGATTAGAAGCCTAACTGTACTATTACCAAAGGCTGAGTCAAATCATGATTAAAGGTCACATTATATAGTGATTACAGGCTACAATGTGTGATGATTGGAGGTCAGATTGTACCGCGATTAGAGTAGACTTGTACTGTGATTAAAAGTCAAATCTACCAAGATTAGATGCCACATTACACTGCTATTAGATTCAAGTTGTACTGCAATAGTGGCCAAATTGTGTTGTGATTAAATGCAAAATTGTACCATAATTAGAGGCCAAACTGTACACAGATAAGAAGCTATGTTGTACTGTGATTACAAGTTGAATCGCAATGAGATTAGAGGTTTTATTGTACTGTGATTAGTAGTTGATTTATTCTGAGATTAGAGGTTTTATTGTACCTTGCCTTTGTTGGAAGTTGAGATGTACTGAGATTAGAGGCTATATAGTACTGTGAAGTTAAATTGTACTAAGATTAGAGGTTATATTGTACTGTGATTAGAAGTTGAGATGTAGATGTACTGAGATTAGAGGCTATATTGTACTTGGATTACAAATTGATTTGTACTTAGATTAGAGGATGTACTGTGATTAAAAGTTGAGTACTGAGAAAATT
>NW_013954916.1:11588-16613 GCF_001266775.1 Austrofundulus limnaeus
TGTGTGTGTGTGTGTGTAACTGGCTTTTGTTACCTTTGTAGGACCTTTTCTGGTATAGCACCTACCTTGTCAGGACTAGTAGCCATTTTGGGCACCAAAGCCGAGTCACAACATGGTGGAACACAGTTTTTTTTTAAGTTGAGAGTCAGATTTAGGATTAAACTGTGAATGTATTTAGGGTACAGAAATAAGTCAATACACGGTCTATTTGTAACATTTCATGTTTCATGTTCTCTAGTATTATGTTTGCTTGTCATCCACAACCTCACAGCTCCACAGCTCTTGCCACACCCTTCCTGCTCAGTCACCCTAATCAAGCTCATCTGTTTCACCTGTTGTGGTTCCTTATCAGCTCCTCAGCCACAGCCACTCTCTGCTAGATTATTGAACGGTCTTTGCCAAGTAAATGTCCAGTGTTTTTTCACAGCCCATGCCTGATCACCTGTCCATGACCTCAAGTCTTCCTCCTGACTCTCCCTTTTTGCCTGATCCCTGCCTGGTACTGTTCATGTTTCTGACCATTGGATTAAGATCTCGTTTTTGCCCCTTGGACCTCGCCTTTTGGATTGTGTTTTGGATTTGTCTTCAGCTCTCTGATCACACGGACCCGACCTCTGCCTGCCTGCCAGACCAACGAATAAAACCTGCCCCTTTGCTCAATCACTGCCTCTCACTACCCACGAGCCACAGTCTCATTTTCTGGATTTGCCAAGCTCCTCTAACCACAGGGTTCCTACGGATCCTTAAAAAGTCTTAAAGGCCTTGAATTCATCAATCCAAAAATAAGGCCTTAATTAGCCTTAAAGTGTCTTAAATCAATCTTTCAGAAGTCTTAAAAATGTTAACACATTGTAAATAAGGTGCTGCAAATTTGTATCAAATATTAAAATCATTGGTAACATTTTTTTATTTTTGAAAAATTCACATTTAAACATTCCCTTTTGACACCACTTCCTGTTATTTCACATGCAAATATCTCAACAACTGTCCATCTGAGCAATGTGAAATTTGTTTTGTAATATGTTAATAATGTTGTCTTTCCAAAAATGCATTCATATTTCGTACAAACATTTTACATCACAAGAAGCAAGCGAGGGTTGAGAACCCACTGTGGGTCCTAAAACTCCAAATTTTGGGTCATTAGAGGATTTTCAGGAATTAAATGAAGTTTAAAATTGACTGCTAAGAAGGGTTTTTTTTAGCTATATTTGACAAAATAGCAGTTAGACATAGAGTTTCTGCCACAGTTTTTTTTTTGTTTGTGTTAATTGTGAAATTGGTCTTAAATTTGATTTCACTTGGCATTAAAATGTCTTAAAAAGTCTTAAATTAAACTTTCCTTAAACGGTAGGAACCCTGAACCAGCTTCAGAAGGTTAGTAATCAATATTTACAGCCAAAGCAAATCCTTTGCAGTGAACAGTCACTCATCTTTGTTCTCCTCCTCAGTGTGCACCAGCCCGAGACCCTGGCATTCCACCAGCTTCCTGTTTTTTTTAATAAAACGCTTAAACCTGCTCAATGTTTGGCTGTTCTGAATCCTAAACACAAAACTTGTCACTATTAGGATACAAACTTGTGTGAGTGTATGTGTTTCTATAAGATAAACACAGTTGAGGTCTGCATTTGGATTAATTTAGGCCATTTTTAATTGTAAATCTTGGGGAAATACCGTTATTAATGAAAAACTAGCAGTATACAGTATTGTTTTCGACCTTTCAATTGTGTGTGTGTGTGTGTGTGTGTGTGTGTGTGTGTGTGTGTGTGTGTGTGTGTGTGTGTGTGTGTGTGTGTGTGTGTGTGTGTGTGTGACTAGAAATAAGAGTGTTTATGTGACTCTCAGCTACTACCACAACAAATTTTAACTCAATATCTGTAAAATTGACCGAGTTAGAGAATTTTTTGTGTTTTTTAAGATCACTTGTTTTTGGTGGCTATCTTAAATTAGGTTGGCTCTAAATGTTGGTCAGATGTCAGGGGGTATTCAGTAAATATTTCTTGAAAGCATTTTTATTTGTGTATAATGTGAACAAAAGTTGGGGGGGGGGCCATATTATACACAGGAGTAATTTTTGACCATTTTTTTGCTTAAATGCTACCACAATAAATTAAAATATTTTCATGTATATACCGTAACTGAAATATTGTCACGGAGGATGTACGACATTGGGGGAAGCATTATACACGAGGATTACATTTTTTATGCTTGTCAAGCTCAAAACATTTATACAGTTATTAAAATTTGTCCATTGGTTTATTACATATTTTGCAAACAAACAATTAAATCCATATAATTAATGGCAAAATGGTTAAAGATTTTGTGTGATCTATCAGTAAAGCTGTTTTTGCATCAAACTGTCTTAGTTTGGAATAAATTCAGTGGAACACTGCTTATTTGATCAATTTTCTCACATTTTTCTGAACAAGTTGCAAGTTATTTATTAAATCTTTTAATATTTCAGATTCAGAGGTGGTATACAGGAACAGAGACGGTAATGTCATCAAGTTTAATTTTATCCTGAACGAGACGGAAATCCTTCTGAGCAACTCCACCTTTGTAAGTTTTTTTCCGCTTTCCTAATTTTGCTTTATTCTTTTAACACACACACACACACACACACACACACACACACACACACACACACACACACACACACACACAGTATTCCTGACATCAATGTGAAAGTGTGAAATAAAGGGAAGGACCGATGACCAATGAAGCCTCAGTTTCAGAACTGGAATCATTTTGACCCAAGGGCAGCAGGAGGGCTAAATGAGACTCATCAGTGAAGCATCCCACCACTTACCGTAACGTTCATGATAAATAGATAAAATTTGTATTTTTTGTGTGAGTGGTGGAACAGATGTTTGAGAAGACAAGCCTGTGATTGGGAGGTCACAGGTTCAAATCCCATGAGTGGCACAAATAATTTGGGTGGGGAAGGTGAAGCACACACATCTGCCTCCACCCTCTTTTACCTCACTGTGGGCACTAGGGCAAGGCATTTTACCCCCTTCCGGCCGCTCCCTGGGCACCTTAGCCCTGCGTCACACAGCAAGATTTTAAAACTGTTGGCTGATTTTCAAAGACTGAGAGCACACACGTGAGGATAAAAAAATCATGGATCTACCAGGTTTGGTCCTACATTGTGTGGTGTACAGCCACACGGCAAGAGACAACACACCACACACGTAAAGATATTTCATTCATGAACATTCGGCTGTTAGATGTGAAATCACATGAGATTTCTTGAAATCTCGCGAGAATTCAGATGTCAAGAGGAAAAATCTCACGTGACCTCCAGAGAGACGTGAGTTCAGAGTAAATAAACATTTGCGACGAGGAAGAAACAATGTTAATCGTTTGTGGACTATTTTTACCAGAGGAAAAACAATTCCATAGGACTTAACATCTAGTAGACTTTCTGGTGAGTCATGACAGTTTTTTTGTCTTTTATATTTTGGATTCCCCTCCATGTTTACGTCACCTCGCCTTCTGATTGGCTACACGTCTCATTCAACAGGCTGAGAGCTCGGCTGAACACTACACACACTGTGATATTGGGCCCAAAAAAAAAACCATATTGAATATCCCCGATTGGAGCGGTCCCGATGTCCTTCTGAACCGCCTAGATCACTCTGAACTCACCACCCACGGCAGGAATATCTGCTCAGATTATCGTTAGAGCCATCACGATAATCTGGTGACAAGTTTCAGATTAAGGATTCAGAACAGGCGGAGACCAAACAAGTTTAAAGGTTTTATTTTGAAAACCGGAAGTTGGCGTCTTGTCGGACTCTCGGGGATGCACGCTCTGTAGAGCAGAACACAAATGAGTGTTGGGTCAAGAATGGATTAATGACAAAAATGAAGTTATCCACTGACCTGCTTTTAGCTGGATGAAACTCCTCAAAGTTAAGAGCTGTGCAGTTTTTGTTTGATGAAGTCTGTGTGACGAGAGTGGGGTAAGGCTGAGTGCGGTAGTCCAGAATTGGGTCAAGTGTCAGAGCCGGGAGATCAGAGAGCCGAAAACAAATCCAAATCACAAACCAAGTTGCGATGTCCAGAGAGGAGAAACAGGGTCTGTAGCCGAGAGTCAGAGGAAGCAAACAATCCAGGAGAGGAACAGGCTGTGGTCGGAGGTCAGAAAGCAGGCAGAAGGTCAGAAACATGAAATCAGGCAATGACTTGACAAGGATGCTGGATATTTACTAGACTGAGGCTGTTCAATAGTCTGGCACTGGTCTGGAGAGAGACAGGAGCTTAAATAGGCCAAGGAACAGGTGATCGAAATGAAGGTGATTCCTGGAACAGAGAGGCGTGGCAGGAGACTGAGTGACAGGCAAAAATATAACATAAAGACGTCCTTAAGGTCGTTGGAAGGGCAAAATCAGGCCAAAATTCAGCACAATTATCCTGCTGTGTGACACAGGCCTTAGATGGTGGCCAACATGTGTTCTCGCATGCGAGATGGGAAAATGCAGAGAAATAGTTTCCCCAGTGAGGATTAATAAAGTACATTTATTCTTACAAAATCTTTTAAAAATGACGAGGATGTACTTGTTAAAGTTTTACTATTTACTTACTATATAATGAAATTGTTATATTTTTATGAATTTTTGTTTCTTATAGTCTCAGTTGCTTATTTATGTTCAGCATGATTTACTGTTGGATTAAGTTAAATGGTGAGTTAAGATATTTTTTTATTAACAGGTGGCTTTTAAGGTGGCAAAATACTCACTCTCTCCAGATCTGAAGTATGCCCTGTTTGCGTATGATGTCAAACCGGTAAGTTTCAACTTAAAGCCAAATTCTATATTTTTTAAAAATAAAAACAGTTGTTGTATTTTTCATTTGCATCATTATAATTATCCCGAACCGTTCCCTCTCATTGTTCTTGCCTTTATTTCCTGTCAGTCTGACATTGTGCTCCAGTGAAACTCCCACAGCAGTTGTCACTTCTCTGCCTGCACACACACACACACACACACACACACACACACACACACACACACACACACACAC
>NW_013954916.1:17613-18231 GCF_001266775.1 Austrofundulus limnaeus
ATGTTAAAATGTGTAAATTTGCAATATTCTATAAATGTGTATTTCTGACATCTGTTCTGACTTTTAGTTTTCTGCATTTTATATTTTCTGCTCTTGCTTTTTTCTCGTATTACTCCCCAAGGTTATTGCCTTTTATTTTGTTTGACAAACCTCATGTTTGCATAATATGACGAGCTCAACTCTCTTTGCAGGTGTACAGATATTCATACACAGCCTCCTACATTGTTTACAACATCTACACCAGGTAAGCTAGTCTGCTTTACCGTCCCTGCTCTGTTCTCTCAGGTGGAGTTCTGAAAGAGTTTGTCATGAATTTTATTGTTATATTTCATATGTATACCAGGGAGGTATGGGAGCTGAACCCCCCAGAGGTTCAGAATTCTGTGCTCCAACATGCTGCCTGGGGAAGACAAGGACACCAACTGGTGAGACATTTTATAAATCTATGCCTCGTGCCTTCACAGAAAGCTCCACTGGATATGTGGGTCAAATACAACATCCTGCCACACTTCATCTGTTCATCTTTGTATCACTGCAAACTTAGGCTGCTCATTTAAACAATTTTTTATTTTATTTTATTTAATTTAGTTAAAAACAAAACAAATTTCAACACAACAC
>NW_013954917.1:0-1668 GCF_001266775.1 Austrofundulus limnaeus
GAACATCACCAAAATTTAAAGATGTGTTCCTTGGCCCAGTACACACATGTGGTAAAAATGTCGTGACAATCTGTCCACAAATTTTTGAGTAACGTTGTCCACAGACAGAACGACATACGCRACCGAAAACATTATCTCGCCCTTGGTGGAGCTAACAAACGTTAGAACTTTAAGAGCATTGTTTACTTATTTTGTCATGTAGRGTGTTATAACTGCACATTTATGAATTGATATACTATGATACTAATGTTTTATTAGGTGTATGTAATTGTTTTTTAATGYTTGTTTTGCTTTTTTTAAGGACCCCAGGATGAGTAGCCATTGTTATGGCAATGGTTAATGGGGATCCAAATAAAATAAATAAATAATTAAATAAAACGTGGYGAAATGACGTATGTATATGACTGTGTCAGTAAAATATCTCAGGAACCACTGAACAGGAAGCAGAAAGCTGGACGCTGCAGCTTTTACAGACGCGGAGCTAAAGCTGGGCGTGCTCCCACACAGATTAGCATTAGGATTAGCCCCGCCTCCCTCAGCTGTGGTGAGATTGTATTGTAAGTGAGGCAGCAGCGGCTCACAGTCGATGTTGTTCTGTAGRACCCGGATGCACTGCTGGTACAGACTCATCATCTTGGGCAGGTAGGAGGTCTTGGACCCCGAATAAACCATCATCTTGGAGTTGAACCTCTTCCCGGTGAACCCCGCATCCTCCTCGTCGTTGCTCACCAGAACTGAGAGMAAAACATAAAAAAAAACATAGAATCAGAACTGGAAACAAAAAACAAAAGAAATCTGAACATAAAGAGTTTTCACCTTTGCGTCTCTGAGGGGAGAGCGGCGTTTCGATGGAGGGTAGGGGCCTGTAGTTGGGCTGGATGGCTGGCAGGGGGATGTCAGGCAGGGTGGGGAGAGCTTCAACCACCTGAGATACAAAAAAAAATGATGAAGATGAGGAGTGAAACAGAATTTAAAGCTCGGAGGATTCTCTCACACTCACCCTCCTGCGTTTCTCCGATTTCGGTTCTGCTGACGAGGAACCCGAGTCCGAGCGAGGCCTCCTGCTGCTCTGGGCGTTGCTTCTCTTGCTGGGTTTGGATGAAGAGGAGGGGGTGGGCGGAGCCACGGGGGTCTGACGGGAGGAGGAGGAGGAGGACTGAGACGGTCGGGCGTGAGACGACGAAGGCTGCGACTGTTTCTTCTTCTTCTTCACCGGTGTGGGAGCGTCGTACGTCAGGAAGGACTCGAAGGACATGGTGGGCGTCTCGAAGTCCTCCTCCTCCTTCGGCGGGGAGTCTTTGGGAGCTCGTGGTCGTCCTGAAGCAGCAGAGACAAAAATATTMAACTGATTTATACATTTTATTTGTGTTAAATCTGATGATATTATGGAGAAATTTATTTCAGGCAGTTTTGATTTTGAATCCAGATTTTTTTTATGTCTAATTAAACTGTTTGTTTAAGGGATCCACGATTAGTTGTAACATTAGACTTTATTTGATAAACATATATTTTAACTGTAAAGAAAGACTGTAAAAATACTGTAGGATGTTCAGTTGTTATAATTTTTAAACAAGATTTTTAAAAATATATTTTAACACAAACAGCCATTTTATTTAGGGCTGCAACGATACAGACAATTCACGATTCGGTTCAATACTTTAGTCTCAC
>NW_013954917.1:1719-3305 GCF_001266775.1 Austrofundulus limnaeus
ATTTACCCAGAATGCTTTGTGTGGAAATAAAATGGCCCCATCCATGTAATATATTTTTAAACTTTTATTTTAAAAATGATAAAAACTAAACATCCTACAGTAGTTTTACAGTCTTTATTTTACAGTTAAAATAAATGTTTATTAAATAAAGTCTAATGTTACAACTAATCAGGGATCCCTTTAAGGATCTGAAGAAAACCTGAGTCAGCGATTGTCAGGAAACTGTCTGCGTTTCGTTTGACTTCCTGTCAGCAGAACCTACAGAGCTGATGCTGCGTTCCAGTAGTCCTGGTGGGAAGTGGTAATTTCCCAGTTCCCATTGGTAGATTTAAACTGGAGCGCCCCCTCCAGTGGTAATATTCCACTCTTATAGTGGAAGAAATGAAACTGCTCCCAGTTTCGATTTCAAGATGGCGGCTACACGCAGCTTTAGAAAGTTAACTCCGTAACTTTTACTGTTAATTATCTTTATTTTTTGTGCACATTTAATCACACAAGTAGTGTTTTCTGTGCATACATTAAAATCAATGTTTATTTGCATGACGTACGTAGCAGAGCTCTCTTCTTGTCATTGTTTACATTGTAGCAGCGTTGTAGCTAGGTTAGCCTGTCGGCTAACTGGAATGCAGTAATTTGATTTGTTGGGAAATGACGTCACTACCATTTACCAGTTCCTGAATACGATGCAAACGGAACGCAGCGTGATCCTCTGTGACAGGATGTTCTGATACAAACTGTTAAAATTTATCTCCTGTTGAGAAACAAACTCATGATTTACTGTTAAACTCTTTGTTTGTTTGTTTGTTTTTTCTCTAATTTATCTGCTTCTCTACAGAACTTGATAAATTTATCTACCCATGTGTAACGCTGTGATTAACCCCGGTCCCTGAACTCACCATCTCCTCCTGATTTCTTCTTCTCCTGCTTCCTGTCGTGTGGCGTGGACTTCCTGCTGTGTTTCTTCTGCTCCGGACTCTTCGGCCTCTCTGGTTTCTTCGCGTCTCCTCCTCCTCCTCCTCCTCCTCCTCGGTCACTGCTGGTCTGAGCGTTGCGTTGCCGCCGCTCCTCGTCCCTGTTTCGCTCGCCGTGGTGATGGTTCTTGCTGGGCTCTTTGCTGGGTTTGGCGTGGCGGACAGGAGGAGGAGGAGGAGGAGGAGGGCTGGGCTCGGGGTCCTGCTCGGGGCTCCTGTACTCGTCTGACTGGTACCCTCCTCGCTGCGGGGGGCTGTACTGGTTCTGATGAGGAGGCGAGGGGGAGTAGTTGGTGTGGTAGCCTCTGTGCTGCTCCTCCTCCTCCTCCTCCTCCTCCTCCATGTACGAGGGCTCCTCCTCAGGGGAGGGTTCCCTGTGACCTCTGTGGCCCTGAGAGAGCTGATGTGACTGTGAGGAGTCTTTAGAGAGACTGTTGGGTCTGAAGAGAGAGACGAGCATCATCAAGGACACGTCTCGTTAGCAGAACAGCAGCTAAAAGCTACGATTAGCTAAACACATCACACCAGTCAGTATACAGGTGAGTACCAGTCAGTATACAGGTGAGTACCAGTCAGTATACAGGTGAGTACCAGTCAGTATACAGGTGAGTACCA
>NW_013954917.1:4305-8233 GCF_001266775.1 Austrofundulus limnaeus
GAGACAAGTCCCTACTTGGGAGCGGCTACGTATGCTGTGTTTTTGGGAAATTGTAGTCGGTGAGTTTACTACTTTATACTACATCTGTGATATTACTACTACTTCTACTTCCTGTTATCTTCTTCGTCATCGTCTTTTTCACCARTAGAAACAGCCGGTTGTTGATCACGTGACTCCCGTGATGCGAAAAAAGTGTTTCCATTGCAGTTTTGCGAAAAACACCAATTTCGATACGACCGAAAAACCACCTCATCCTAGCGCAAAAACATTTTGTCGAAAAAACTTATTTTTTCCGAAATTGACGTGTTTCCATTGAGCAAATTTATTTTCGAAATTCTAATTTGAGCATTTTCATGATCAATGGAAACGCAGGTACTGAGTGAGAAGTATTGTTAAGAGCAGAAGACAGTTAAGTTTCACTTTCACTTTGCTCTGTTACTGCCGAGAGCCTGAAGGAGTCATGGGCGGGGTGTGTGGGGAGGTGTGCTCCGTGATGAGGAAGTTCGGCTTAAAGACACGTCCCAGAGGTGTTTCTGGTACCAAAAGGAGTTCCTGGTCCCCACCTGTCATTTTGCTCCTCAGCATGGCTTCATAAAAACACTGCTGGATTTCTCAAACATGATGAATGAGTCAGAGCAAGGCTTTGGACATGTTTTTTAATGAGAGTTTAACATTATAACATGATATAAAACTCAAAGTTGATTTTACATGATATTGCCCCTTTAAATAAAAAGTTCAGTGAATCTACACGGTTTCATGTTTGGACTTTAATTTAAGGTCAGTTTGTCAACATCAGCTGAAACAAACTTCTACGAATATCGAGCTGAAATTTGGTGCCGTAGTAGCAGAAAGTCATCCTCAAAGCTTAAAACAAGATTTTTTTTTTTGTTAAAAATAAAAAAATCACAGAAATGCAGTCCGGTTCAGATTAGGATCTTTGTTTTTAAAAGTATCTTTTCACACCAGGGTCATGACCTTCAGAGAGGCCGGCTGGAACCGCCGGATCTTCTTCTTCAGGGCCCGGGAGGCTTTGATGCGGCAGGTGGATGGCCCGGGGCGGGGCGGGGGCTGGTGGGGGGGCCCCGGCGAGGCCTCGGCCCACACCAGACCCTGCTGCTCCTCCTCCTCCTCCTCCAGGCTGCTGTCGGAGTCCGAGCAGGACCGGAGGCTCCGGCTGGACTCGCTGTCCCCGAAGCGGTTGGTGGTGTTGTCGCTGGTCTCCCCCTCGCTGCTCTCAACGATGGTGGAATGAAAGAGCGAGGGGCACTCGGCCGAGTACTCGGACTCGCACCTGGGGGGGTACGGGCCGGACGCGTGGACCGGTGCTGGGGGATAGCCTGAGTTCAGAGTGTGGAGGAAAGTACCGGAGAACACGGGGAACTGGAAGGGCTGCTGTGGTCCAACCCAGTGTCCGGACTTGGCACTGACGCTGCAGACCATCTGGACGCTCTCCGAGGCCTGGAGGCGGGACTCTTTGGACCTCTGGACGTAGGGGGTGTGGCTTATGTCCATGTCAGACTGCCATTTGGCCGCAGCCTGCCTCCTCCTCCGCTCCGCCGGGTGTTCGTACTCCAGGCACCGAGGTCCACAACTTTTACCGAGCTTTCCAAAAGCAGGCACAGAACCACTTTTGGGTTGGACCTTGAGTCCGGAACCGTTGGACGCGAGTTCTGGACAGGCGTTGGCTCGGTTCGTGGCTCTCCCCCTCCCSTTGGCCTCGGCGCCGCTCCTCTTGGCGTTGAGGCCATGTTGGTGTTTCGTCGCTCGAGGTTTGGCGCCGCCGCTCCTCGGCCTTAGCTTCACGGATTTGGTTCTACGGTCCGCTTGTCTCCTCTGGGAACCGGCGGGGACAAACATGGCGTGGACTAACTCAGGCGAGCCAAAGCTTTGGGTAATTCCCGGGTTTTGTTGCTCTCGTGGCTCTAAATACAACTTTTTATGGGAATGGCTCCGTGCCACTGTAGCGTTCTCTCTTTGGGGTTTCTGGTTTTTCTTCAGGGACGAACAGGCGACCTGGTTGGACCTGTAGTCCTTGGCGGCAGCAGAGTACCGATTGAGACCATCTGGTTTCTGGTTCGTTTTGTTCATTGGTTCTTGGCTGGAGCTCCGCMTCTTCTGGTCACTGATTGGTGGAACAGCGTTGTTAGTTTTGGCTCGTGAAGGCGGCAGCATGGACGCACATTTCTGAGATGCTTCAGGAACATTTCTGGTGGACTTCACGTCGCAGCAGTCCTCCGGTTTCATCGTGTCTTTGTGGATTTTGCTCAAGCTGCGCTGCAGGAGCTTGTCGAAGTAGCTCAGGGTTCTGGACCCCGTTTGGACGGAGTCGTAACAGTTTTCAGGGGCACCCAGACCCTCTAGAAGACCAGGTTTATCAGCTTCACCGCCTCGGAGGAGGATCTGGTTCTGGAGAGTCACAGCATGAAGGGGGCTGGGGTACTGGTACACCTCAGTCCAGCTGGGAGGCTCCAGGAGAAAACTTCGAGGTTTCTTTGCCTCAGCAGATTTAAAACAGCCCAATCCTTGAGTCAACATTTTGTCGAGATCACCTGATAAACAAAAAGCAATCAACCWTCAGGTTATATGGTTCTTATTGCTGCATCAGAGCTTTAAAACATAACATACTGTTAAACTAGCTTTTTACTAGCTTTAGCCTTTTTCAAGCTTTTTGCTACTTTAGCTTTGAGCTGTTTGTTGCTACCTTAACTTTTAGCTAGCCTTATTTTACTTTAGCTATTAGCCAGCCTTTTGAAACTTTTAGCTAACATTTTGGTACTTTAGTTTCTAGCTTCTCTCCTGTACTTTAGCTTTTTTGCCACCCTTATTACACCTGCTGTATAGCTACTTTTAGCCTCTAAAATTTAGCTTTTAGCTACTACTTTTCCTACCTTAACATTTTTCTAGCCWTATGTTAATTTTAACTAGCATCTTGCCTGCTACCATAGCATTTAGGTTCTTGTTTAATACTGATTCTAGCAACACTCTCTTTTCGCTAACCTTTTGCCACTTTAGTTTCTAGCTTGACTTTTGCTCCTTTTAACCTTTAGCAAGCCTTTATACAAACTTTAGCTTCTATCTACTATCTTAACTTCAACTCAGTTTATTTATATAACGCCAAGTCTTTTCCTACTTTTCACTTGTGTCTTGCTACTTTTAGTTTTCAGCTTTTAGGTAGMCTTTTACTAATTTAGCTAATAGCTACTTGTTTGATAACTTTAGCTAGCTTCCTGGTACTTTTTGATAACCTTATGTTATTTTAGTTTTTTGCTCAACTCTTGCTGATTTTAACAAGCTTTTGCTACTTTTAGCCTTTAGCTTTTAGTTAATAGTTTACTTGACTAMTTTACTTTATAGCTACACTTTTGAAATTTATCTAGCTTTCCAATACTTTCAGATAAACTTTTGCTACTTGCAGTTTTTGGCGTGACTTTTTTAACAAGCCTTTGTTACTTTTAGCCTTTAGTCAGCCTTTATATCCTTTAGCATCTAGCTACTCTTTTGCTCTCTAAACTTAAAGCTAGCCTTTTATTACTTTTCACTTGTGTCTAGCTACTCTGTTTTCAGCCATCCTTTGGAACCTTATAGCTAGCCTTTTGCTAATTTAGCTTCTAGTCTGCTACTTTAGCTTCTAGCAAGCATTTTAGTAACTTTTTGGTTTTAGTTAGTGTTCTGTTTCTTTTAGCTTTAATAAGTGAACTGTTAGCTTCAGTAGCTTTAGCTTCCAGCACTGTGTGTTTTAGCTTTAAGAAGTGAACTGTTAGCTTTGTTAGCTTTAGCTTCCAGCACTGTGTGTTTTAGCTTTAAGAAGTGAAACGTTAGCTTTGTTAGCTTCAGCTTCCAGCACTGTGTGTTTTAGCTTTAAGAAGTGAACTGTTAGCTTTGTTAGCTTTAGCTTCCAGCACTGTGTGTTTTAGCTTTAAGAAGTGAA
>NW_013954917.1:9233-17175 GCF_001266775.1 Austrofundulus limnaeus
GAACTGTTAGCTTTGTTAGCTTTAGCTTCTAGCACTGTGTGTTTTAGCTTTAAGAAGTGAACTGTTAGCTTCGTTAGCTTTAGCTTCTAGCACTGTGTGTTTTAGCTTTAAGAAGTGAAACGTTAGCTTCAGCTTCCAGCACTGTGTGTTTTAGCTTTAAGAAGTGAACTGTTAGCTTTGTTAGCTTTAGCTTCCAGCACTGTGTGTTTTAGCTACCTGTCGATACGGGTCGGGGTCGCGTGTGTTCGACCCCGGCAGCCTTGGCTCGAATCCTGCTGCTGCCCAAGTGAAGGCCGGTGGCCCGCGGCAGGGTCGGCTGGCTCTCGTCTGCGGAGCGGCGGTGGCACGCGTCGACCTGCGGCGGGGGGCCGACGTGACAGCTGGAGGGACTCACGGGGACGAGGCTGGTCTGAGAGGACGAGAGACACTCGCTGTAGACAGAGGTGCAGGAGTTGGACCGGGAGCAGGACCCGCCGTCGCTGAGCTCGTAGAAACCTGGAGAGAGAAAGAGAGCGGGTTGAGTTACCTGCACCGGAGACAGCGTTGTTAGCTCCGMCCCCTACGCACCTGAACTGGGCCTGCTGTCGCTCTCCAGCTGCTCCGTGGAGGCCTTCTTCACGTCCAGCTTCAGCTCGTGGATCTGCTGGTCCAGCTGCTGCAGGTGAGTCTTCAGACCCATGTCTTGTTTCTGAAGACGGGACTAAAACAAAGAAAAACCATATAATTGTGTGCACATGTGAACAAAATGCACCAAATTCCTCCATTTAGATGTTTATAAAAACTATTTTCATTAGGATGAGGAAAGTTATCTTTAATAAAAGAAAAGCTCGTCTGTCCAGAAATCAAGATAAGGAGAGCGGCTCAGCTGTGGCTGATGATTAACCCCAGCAGGAAGCTGGGGGGGACTAATTTCTCCCCCACAGGGAGGGCTTGGCTCGGTGTAAACCAGCTCCATGATGGGGGTTGGGAGGAGAAAATGTTGCTTTACAGCCGGAGCAGGACATGAAGAGCTGCCGGTTATTTTTTAAATCATCTCCAGATGGTGAGAAATAAATCCAGCATTCTTTTAGTTTAGTTTATTCATTTAAAAATAAATCTAATTCAGTATAAAAAAATACAAATGAAAAATTAAATGAAAAAGCAGCAGAAGGAAGAAAAAAAATCTTGTAATACCTGCGCCTTTTTCCATCAAAAGAAAAAAAAAATTAAAATGTATTCATTTCATTTACAAACAAAAAAAAGGCCATACAACAAACAATAATAAAAAACTTTGCAGAAGTGCACCTCATCCTCCGCCTTCATTTTATTATATTTTCTTTTTTATTGTACATGTAACTTTGTGTTTATGGAATAAAGTTTGGAAAAAAAGACATTTTATTTGGCTGCGAGGACTGAAGAGCTCTGGAGGCCATCACGCTTCCTGTCAAAGATATTTTGCTAACAGACACGATTACATCATCCTCCTATTTAAACCCGATGTCTTCCTCGTGATGTTCTGGACCGGGTCACAGAAAACCCAACAGAACCAGCTGTCAGGGGGGCCGCTTCTCGTTCCAGTGTTTGTTTTTATTTCCTGGCATTTAGGAGTTAATGATTGAGGCCCGAAGCCCTCGTGCACTAAAAGGTGCACGCGCACGTGCACATAAAAACCCTGGATTTATGGCACYGCTTCCTACCCCCAGCTGAGCGGAGGAGGGGGTCCTGGTAATTATTGAAAAGTGGGTGAATGTGAGGATCAGCTGACGGGACGATTCAAATAAAGTTTTTACAAAAAAAAAAAAGCTTTTCCTGTGAAAAAACAACCTGACAGCTGAGGAACCTGTTTACAGAACACTAGCTAAAAGATGAAAGGAGCAAAACACGCTGAAAGCTAGCAAAAACTTCAATTATCATCATAGTAGCTAAAAGGCTTTATTAATAACTAAATGCTATCTGGAAGCTAAAGGTTTGAAAGATAGTAAAATGCTAGCAAAACTATCAAAACATTAACTAAAGCTAATAAAACCCTGGCTAAAATCTAAAAGTAGCAGAAAGATAGCTAAACTAACTATTGTGCTAGCTCAAAGTAGCAAAAGTTTATCTAGAAGCTGAAGGCAACAAAATGCAAGCTATATTAAAAATAGCAAAAGACTAGGTCAAGGTTACAAATTAAAAAAATGCTAACTAAAATGAGCAGCAATAAGGTAGCTAAATGTAGCAAAAGGCTTACAAACGTGTTGAAATGCCAGCTAAAAGTGTTTAAACACTAGCTGAAAGCCAAACAGAGATAAAAATTTAAAGCAACAAGGAGAAGGCTAAAACGGAGCAGAAATGCTAACTAAATAGTGTAGCTAAATGTAGCAAAATACCAGCTAAAAGTATAAAAATACCAGCTAAAACTAGCCATAGCAAAACATGTAAAAGTAAAAAAAGACTAGACAAAGGCTAAAAAGGAACACAAAGGCTAAAACACAAAGCTAAATGTTGCAAACGCTAGCAAACGTATCAAAATGCTAACTAAATGTATCAAAACACTAGCTAAATGCTAAATGTAGCAAACGCTAGCAAATGTATCAAAATGCTAACTAAATGTATCAAAACACTAGCTAAATGTATCAAAATGCTAACTAAATGTATCAAAACACTAGCTAAATGCAGCAAAAGGCTTACAAACGTGTTGAAATGCCAGCTAAAAGTGTTTAAACACTAGATAAAAGCCAAACAGAGATAAAAATTTAAAGTAACAAAAGGCTAGGTGAAGACTAAAACAGAGCAGAAATGCTAACTAAATAGTGTAGCTAAATGTAGCAAAATACCAGCTAAAAGTATGAAAATACCAGCTAAAACTAGCCATAGCAAAACATGTAAAAGTAAAAAATAGACTAGATAAAAGCTAAAAAGGAACACAACGGCTAAACTAAATATACTAAAATGGTAGCTAAATGTAGCAAATGTTAGCAAATGTATCAAAATGCTAACTAAATGTATCAAAACACTAGCTAAATGCTAAATGCAGCAAAAGGCTTACAAACGTGTTGAAATGCCAGCTAAAAGTGTTTAAACACTAGCTAAAAGCCAAACAGAGATAAAAATATAAAGTAACAAGAGGCTAGGTGAAGGCTAAAACAGAGCAGAAACGCTAACTAAATAGTGTAGCTAAATGTAGCAAAATACCAGCTAAAACTAGCCATAGCAAAACATGTAAAAGTAAAAAATAGACTAGATAAAGGCTAAAAAGGGACACAAAGGCTAAACTAAATATAATAATATGGTAGCTAAATGTAGCAAACGCTAGCAAATGTATCAAA
The DNA here is from genome assembly GCF_001266775.1 of Austrofundulus limnaeus. Classification (NCBI taxonomy): domain Eukaryota; kingdom Metazoa; phylum Chordata; class Actinopteri; order Cyprinodontiformes; family Rivulidae; genus Austrofundulus; species Austrofundulus limnaeus. The sequence continues at coordinate 12,521 of NW_013954917.1, forward strand.
ATGCTAACTAAATTTATCAAAACACTAGCTAAATGCTAAATGTAGCAAACAATGCAAATGTAACAAAAGACTTGAAGGCTAAAAAGAAAAAAATGCTAATAAAATCTAAAATAAATCTAGCAGCATGTTTGCAAAAGGCTAGCAAATGTATCAAAACAACAGCTAAAAGTATTGAAACAGTAGCTAAAAGGAGCAAAAATAAGAAAAAGTAATAAAATACTTGATAAATGCTAAAAGGCACAAAAAGCTAACTAAATGTAGCAGTATGGTAACAAAAAGTAAATAAAAGAAATGCTGATAAATGTGTCAAAATGTCAGTTAAAAGTATCAAAACACTATGTAAAAGCTAATAGAAAAAGTTTAAAAAAGAGGCTACTTAATGTGTCTTAATACCAGCTAAAAGTAGCTAAATGGTAACATTTAAAAGTAGCTGAAGCAGATTTCAAAGATAAAGTTTTTAAAGGAATTAAGGAGCAGTTTTTGTAAGAAAAATAAAAAAGTTATAAAAGACTAAAACATTTTATACACAACTACATTAACACAAAGTATAAGTTWTATTGTGTAATCCACAGTAATTGTTGACTCTGCAGAATAAAAATAAAAATAAAAACTCACCAGCTGTTGCTTCAGGGAGGTCAGGGTCGCCTCCAGCCGCTGCTCCTCGGCCCCCATCACCACCACCCCCGGGTCCGACGGCACCGAGGACGCCGGCTCCTCCCGGTCCAGCCCCAGAGCCCAGCTCACCAGGTCGCCCTGCCGGTCCCTGAGCAGATGTAGCTCCTGCAGGCCGGCCAGGGCCGCCTGCAGCCGGTCCCCAACCCCGCCGCGGTCCGCTGCTGCCCCGGCCGCGGAGCTCGTCGACCCGGCGGAGGAGCTCCTTCTGCTCAGCATGTCTCCAGACTCACTCAATGCTCCCGAACCGGACCTGTGTGGARCCCAGACTACCTGCTGGAATCAAACCACAGAGCCGAGTGGAGACCTGGCTCCGCCCACAATCCAAACAGGCTCCTCCCCCTCCTCCTCAGAGGAACATCTGGTGTTAATCAGGCAGCTCATTCTGCTGGTTTTCCTCCGGACAGAACTGTGGAGAAACAGATTACTAAATAAATAAGGCTAAAAATTAATATTAAAATATGCTTAAATAATTATTTGTTAGCTTTTGTTCTGCACATAACAATACAAATAGGCAATTTATATCTAAGAATAAACTAACTTACTTACTTACTTACTTACTTACTTACTTACTTACTTACTTACTTACTTACTTACTTACTTACTTACTTACTTACTTACTTACTTACTTACTTACTTACTTACTTACTTACTTACTTACTTATTTATTTGTTCTGAAAACTGAACCAAACTACAAGAAAAAGACAGTTTGAGGCATTAGAGTTTAATACTTTGTATCTGTCGCCCCCTCGTGGCTGTAACGAGTTTTGCAGYAAGACTAATTCAGTTACAACACCTTTTCCATTTGACTCTGTTGTACTTTTTTACTCAAGTATTACTTTGAGGTTCTGTTCCGATGGCAGCCGGGGAGTCCCGACCGGACCTGCCTCCATCTGCGTTGAAAGCACCGGAGACGAAGTCCACCTGAGAGCACCTGACTCACAGGAAGATGAGGTGATGTGGAAACACTGACATCACTGTTTCAGGACATCCATGCTGGTTGTTCACTAGAGGGCAGTGTCACACTGGTCATGGATCAGAACCTGCATCACTGACGTCATATTTACACCAAGCACCTCTTGGAGAGATGGAGATCAGCTCATCTTATGAGTTAGAGATATTTTTATTAACAGTTATAAATTATTGCAAGATCTTATCTTAGCTCAGAACTTTTGTGTTTTGTGGCTTAGCTGTGGCGGCCATCTTGAATCCAGTGAAATCAGTGGTTCGTGAGATATTTTTAACACAGTTAAAGGCAACATTTTGCATTTATATTACACTGACTCTCAGCTACAACCACACCAAAGTTCAGTGTTGTGTAAAAGACCTCAAACTAATACTTGAGTAAAAGTATCTTTTCATGAATTACTTTGGTACCAGTTAAAGTCTCCTCCAAGAATATTACTTGAGTAAAAGTCTTAAAGTATCTGATTTTTTTGTACTTAAGTATTAAAAGTAAAAGAAYTGAGTAAAAATAAGCGGTTAGGTTGTCCAAAATGACATTTATTGGGATGTGAACTTTCCAAAAACACGTTTTTTCCTAAAGGTGTGCAGCTGTGATGGATTGTGTACAAGTTGGTGTCAGAATGGTAAATATTTATACTTCTCATCCAACCACAATCAAATTCACTCTTTCCAGGAGACACGATTTACCAGGATAATTTTTTAACAATAATGAGCCGAAATGACATAAAAGTAACRACAAAGTAAAAGTAAGAGAGTTTTACTCACTGGTGAGTTGTGGTGAGTAGCTGCCATCTTGATTTCTGAACTCTCCCACTTTCCAACTGGGAATTCCCACTCGAGGGGTGTTCCAGTTTAAATGAATGACTTGTAAGTGGGAAATTCCCACTTCCCATTACAACTGGGCCACAGCAAAAATAGTGAATTGGAGATTTTACACGGCAGATTTCGCTGGCTATTTTTGAACCCTGCGCAGCGCCACCTAGTGGTGGGAGGTCCTCACTTCAGAGGTAAAATAATCTGCGTGCATGATGGGAGATGTAGTTTATGGTCCTTTGGGCTTCAAATCAGCTGATTTTAGAACATCAATGCATCTTTGAAGCATTTTATGTGGGCCATATAAAGTCCTGTGGCGGGCCACATTTGGCCCACGGGCTTGCATTTGATCAATRTGGTATATGAGACATTTTACAGACAAACACACTTCCTGAATGCAGCTGATCTTCAAGCATGCAGATGTGATGTTTAGATGAAGGGCTGAATAATTTGTTTACCTGCTCCTGATTGGACGTCCTCGTCACTTTGATGGTGCGAACATTACGGCGTCGTGTCCCTGCGATGATGCTGGCTCACAGCACCTCATTGTCAGGCCAGGATGGCCCCTCTGCCCCCATCGTGTTCAAATGACTTCCTCCGGTGTGACATCAGCTGGAGCAGAGGGCTTCTCCACGTTTAACCCTTCATTTGGTTCTTTGTTTATCTCCAGACTTCATCTTTGTGCCTCTCTGTGTTTGTTCTTTTACACTTTATACATCAGCAGCAAACCAAACTCAAACAAACAAAAAAGATTATCCTGATCCATTTCAAACGGTGCAGTTTGTAATGTTTTACTTCAGTGGTTTTTAAGATGGATTTGTATGAAATTCTGAAATGCAGGTCTGCACTCAGTGTAAACAAAGCACTCAGCTGAATCCTCCAGAAACCCCTTGCATCATGCCTGAATGTGACAAACGTAAATACTCAGAGAAACCTGACTTTTAAACACTTTTAAGAAACTTTTGGTTCTTTCATCGGTCACCACTGATGATGGATTCAGTTGCAGATCATTTGGGAACTTCACAAATAACAGTCTTCAAAAACAAAACAAATATTCTCCTGATGGGGTGATGTGTTTCCTGTCGCTGGACCTTTGGTTTGCAGGAGAAACTCTTGGAAAAGTTTAGCTGAAGAGCAGGAGGCATTCACTAAATCCAATTTAACGTGTTTCCTGACACTTCGGCTGTTTCCGTAGGTAAACAAGTACATTAGTAGCTTTAACTCAGACAATCTTTGTTAATAAAAACAAAACGTACAGACAGAAGAATCCCACCAAACGTCTCAACCTGTAATCCTCAGAGATTAAAAATGAGTGTTGCTCAGGTGGATCCAGGTGGATCCTGACCAGAGCCACAAACACAACGTCAGCGAGGTAAACAGGAGCTGCTGTCATATGAGGGTTCGAGGAGTGGTCAAAATAACAAAAATAAAAATGTTGCTGACATGTTGGACTTCAAAAGGATGGAAATCTGACATCAGACAATGAGCGCAGATGGCTGCTGGAAGAGAAAGAAACATTTTGCAGGTTTGAAGTTTTTTTTCTTCTTCTGCAGACGTGTCGGGGGATTCCCATGCAGGCCCGTTATTTAAAAACGTTATCTTCCAAAAGAGCAATGTGGTTGTGATATTTTCCTTTTCGTGACAAAACTCCGCCCACACATCCCAGAAACTACCCTGTTTTGCCAAACTCCGTCCACACGAATAACTCCGTCAATCCCGATTAGGACAAACTCCGCCCACACTTCCCAGAAACTACCCTATTTTGCCAAACTCGGCCCACACCGAATAACTCCGTCAATCCCGATTAGGACAAATTCCGCCCACACACAATAATTCTGTCAATCCCAATTAGGGCAAACTCCGCCCACACCGAATAACTCCGTCAATCCCGATTAGGACAAACTCTGCCCACACCAAATAATTCTGTCAATCCGGATTAGGACAAACTCCGCCCACACTTCCCAGAAACTACCCTGTTTTTCCAAACTCGGCCCACACCGAATAACTTCGTCAATCCCGATTAGGACAAACTCCGCCCACACACAATAATTCTGTCAATCCCGATTAGGACAAACTCCGCCCACACAGCCCAGAAACACCCTGTTTTGTCAAACTCCGCCCACACCAAATAATTCTGTCAATCCCGATTAGGACAAACTCCTCCCACACGAATAACTCTGTCAATCCCGATTAGGACAAACTCC
>NW_013954918.1:0-667 GCF_001266775.1 Austrofundulus limnaeus
GGGGTGGCCACCCCAGGCACCCCTCTGGCTCCACCCCTAAGTTATCATAAAAGTTATTTAAAATATGATTATCTTTCATCAATCTGGACATTTAGGACTTTTGAAACTATTATTTTTATGACTTTTTAAACCCTGAAGGAACCCCTGTGCTCCATATTCAACATCCTTGGTCCAACATATCCACCATCTGTCCACTGTCCAAGTCTTTCTTCTCTAACTTTGTCTACATCCTGCTCAACTTGAGCTTCTTAGTAGTGTCCAAACTTTAGAGACAAACCATCACGACACACATGTAGTGATTCTTTTTGTCTCCGTGCTTCTCTTCCAGTTGTTCGGCAGTATCAACTAGAAGTGATCGTTGTCCCCACGCTGCTCCTCGGACTCACCGCCATCTTCCTGCTCATCATTTGTTCGCTGCTCTATTGTTGCAACGACGACCGAACGCGAGCCTCCCACCGTTACCACAGCTCCAAACACAGACACGCACAGGCGCACCAGCGCACACAGGAGCAACACAACACACACAGGCATCATCACAGCAACATACATCCCCAACACCACAACAACACGCACCCACAACACCACAACACCCACCCGCACCACAGCACACATGCGCGCCATCACAACACACACCAACAAAACACACGTGCACACCAACAAAACACAC
>NW_013954918.1:1576-2679 GCF_001266775.1 Austrofundulus limnaeus
ATTATGGATGATTCCATTGATGTAAGAGAGGTGGGTGTAAAAAATACCTTTGAACATGTAAATATAATTCACTATTGGTCTTTTTTTGTTTGCTTTTTGTTTTAAATGTATTTTTCTTTTATATATAACTTTGATATTTTTTTAATCCATTAGGTTCCATAAAGTCAAAGTTAAACACGGAACATCAAAATAATTGACATGCATTATAAGAGATTGTGGTCAATGCTGGCTTTAACCTCTTGAGTTTAATGGATGTAGAAATGTTTTTAGTCAATATTATGAGGTTTCTTAACATGTCCATGTTTAACTAACAGATCTTAAGTTAAAAAGAAATATAAAATGGAAATGAAGGTTTCATCTTTAAAAGCACTTGTGGCCACATAAAATGCCACGGCGGGCCACGTTTGGCCCATGGGCCTTAATTTTGACACGTGATCTAGGAAGTATTTTGGACAAGAGGGCACTAAGCACAAGATTTTGTTAGTAATTTTTTTGCAAAGCATTTTTAAGTAATTTTCCTATTTCTAATCTCAACATCTAATCTAACGTAAATAACTTAAATGCATTTTTTAAATTTGTTCTTACCTGTTCCACAGAATCAGCAAACAGCCATGAGAAGCAGCACTTTTTGGACTTTGCTTCGTTCCTGAGCAGACTGGGACCTCACCCCTTCATTCCTGCAGTGCTGGGAGTGGTTTCAGTGCAGCCGCCTCTATCTCTGGTGGTGGAGGAGATGAAGCACAGAGACCTGCTCGGCTTCCTGTGGACCTGCAGACAGGTAGCGCTGACCCACACAGACACAACACACAACAAGAAAACACACACCTTTTGTCTCGTTTCTTTCTGAACCATCTGCAATTAGTCTGAAGTTCTGCTGGTCTAAATATGTCAAAAAAAAAGACAAAACAAATCTTATTTCAGACCTCAGTGCGTCAATTCTTCACGTTTAAGTCAGGATTTGCATCTCTGAAAGTAAACTCTTGTATTAAAAGATTTAAATTATTTAATGTTTGTTCTTTCCTGAAGGATAGCTCAAACTATGACATGACAGAGAAGAGGATTTTCACCATGGCAGGACAAGTGGCCTCTGCTCTGGTTAGTCC
>NW_013954918.1:4065-9086 GCF_001266775.1 Austrofundulus limnaeus
AAAAAATATTTTTTTATATTATTTTTTCTGTGTTGCTGCTCATTTATAGTTAACTCTCCTCCTCACCTTCCAGGATTACCTGCACGGTCAGAGCTGTATTCATGGAAACGTGGCGGCTCGCAGCGTTCTGGTTGGCGCAGACCTGACAGCCAAACTGTGGGGTCTGGGCCCGGCCTATCTCAGATCTCGGCCCAGTTCGGGGGCAGCAATGGAGGATGTGGAGCTGAGGAAGTGGCAGGCGCCTGAAGTTCTGGCGGGGAGATCCGTCAGTCAGAGCAGCGACATGTGAGCGCCGAGTCCTGCAGAAAAAAGAAACCATTCAGTGAAAACGACTCGAGATCAAACCGTTACTGTTTCTTTTACTGACAGATGGTCCTTTGGCATCCTGGTCTATGAAATGGTCACACTGGGTGAGAATACTTCACAAGCTCCTAATTAACCCCTCATTTCTTAACATTTTGTAACCAAGAAGCCATTAATTCATTTATTTAGAGGTCTTAAATAAAACCAATCAAAGCTACAGTGTTGTATAAAGTAGCTACCAAAGTGATACTTGAGTAAAAGTACAAGTATCTTACGAAAAAAATACTTTGAAAATTACTTACTTGAGTAAAAGTANTTTTATTTGAATGATTCTGTCCTGCTGGAGTGTGACATGATTTGTTTGTGTACAAACTAATACACTATCAGAGTTTTATATATTTATACTTCTCATTCAACCACTATTAAATTCACTCTAAGGGGCACAATTTATATGGATAGTATTTATTTAAAAAAAAAACAAGCTGGAATGAAAACAAGCAAAAATGAAATAAAAGAAACAACTTTCTACTTCTTGCCTTTTTTAATGTAAGGAGTATAAAGTACAGATAATTGTGTGAAAATATAAGAAGAAGTAAAAAGTAGGCTGAAAAATAATTACTCAAAGTACAGATACCCAAAAATTATATTTCAGTACAGTAACAAAGTATTTGTACTTAGTTACTTTAGAACTCTGCAAAGCTGTGATGTTGTTGATGTTTTACACAGCTGATAGAGGTACAGACAAAAAAAAAGTACCATCAGGTTTTGATTAAAAGAAAATAATTTTAAAAATGTTGCCTGAGAGTTCAGACTGCTTTCACAACACATTGGGTTAGCTTGAATACTTTTACAAGGTAATTAAATCAAGCTGAACCTGTATTTTAAGTAATAGGCTGCAGTCTGCCTCTAAAAATGTTTTGCATTAACTGAACCGRAACAACTGGCTGAATTTGTTGGTCCTGAAAACCAGACTCAACTATGAAGGTAAAACATGGTTAATAAAAATCAGGAGGGACATTTTAGTTGTGTAAGAGCTTTAAATCCTTTCATTTACCTGAATAACATGTTCAGTTGTCTGTTGTGTCCAGGTGACCCACCTTTTGCCAACATCGTGGTGACTGAACTGCTGCAGTACCTCCAGAGAGGAAAATACCTCAAACGGCCGGCCACATGCTCCGAGCCTCTGTAAGAACAGCAGGAGACATTAAGCAGGATTATTATCAGATTACAGGATGAGGAATTACGCTCTTTGATAAACCGTATATAATCAGCTGTTCAGCTAGATTTAAGAATTTGATATTAAAATTGTGGAAATTTTAAGTTAAATTCTTTAATTAATATTCCTCTCACCTTATTAACCAACTCTTGGTGTACAGGACTTAAAAAATCACAATTGTGTATATANAAAACTTTATGCATTAACTTTCTGTAAATATATTTATTAAATTATTAACTGAGCAGAAAAAATAATGTTAAAAGTAACGATTATCAAAAGAAAGAACATTTGTGTTCTTAAAAAGACCAAGCCAAGCCGAGGATGCAATGAAAAGGTTCAAACCATTCCACCAAGCTTACACCACTCCTTCAAAACGTGCCACAAGCAGAAGGAAATGTTTTCACTGTACATCCGTCTGTTCTGCTTTTCAAAACCTGAGCCGAGCCCAGAGATTAATAACAGGAGACATTTAAAAAGATGGATTTGATGAACAAACCTACAGTCACCACATCGCTGTCAGAACAAAGGTGAAAAGTCAACATGGACGACAGACAAAACGGTAAATGTAGAAAATCCATTAATCATGACCATTAATCTTCTGTAACTAGAAGGGCACTCACAAGTCAGTTTTGCATAGTCATGACAAAAGCAATCAGCATTGAAAACATCCACCTGCCTCTGCAGGAAAATCCTGTCAAAGAGATGCACACTGACACGTAACGTTGGTATGAACACCTGACAGGTCGAAGAAACAAAAAGAAACATTCTCTGAATGGCAACACAACTCACTCGGGTTTCTTCGAAACCAGTCTGCATGTAATACCTGGAGGCTTGTTACGTTTCAAAATATGCTCTCATTCAAATTTAATAAAAATATATAGTCACTGCAGGGGCGGAGCTAGACTGTTTTGAAAGGGGTGGCCAAGGTGTTTGTTCAGAGGGGCACATGCAAATAAAGAAAATTCAAGATGGCCACCACAACTAAGTCCAAATGTCTTTAATTCAACTGTTTTAAGACATTTTGAGCTGACATTTTGTGTGATCATATTTAAAAATTATCTAAACTATGGTGAACATTCGTTATAACATTTTAGACGTAGCCGAAAACAATCTTTACCAAATTCTAAATTCTAATCAAAAATTCAAGATGGCCACCACAGCTAACTTTAACAGGCTATAATTCAATCTTTTAAAGACTTACTGAGATTAAAATGTTGCAGAATAATCACATGGCGATTGCTGATACTAATACCAAATTAAGCTAACKATTAATGCTCATTTTACTAAGGGCTATAATCCAACCAAGTTTAAACAAACACGTGGAAATTCCTATAAAGTATCAGAGAACAATCTTTAACAAAATNCTTACAAAACTTAGCACCACAGACAAAAATAATAGCAAAAAAGAAAAAAAATCTTATTTAAGCACTTAGTGACGTTGTTCTGCACCTACCGAAGTAGATCCTTAATTTATGTATTTTTACCCACTGTTTTTTTTTTTTGTTTTTGTTTTTTCTGATCTGCAGGTACGCCATCATCAGGTCCTGCTGCCACTGGACCCCCCAGAGGCGCACCTCCCTGACAGAACTGKTCCGAACCCTTCAGGCAGGAGAGCAATCAGCCAATGGGAACAGGGTTCTGAGAGTACCAGAGCCATTCAACTTTGAGAGATACATAAGAGAGGCGGGGATCGAAGAGTCCTATGCTGTCCTCTGATTGGTTGACTGAGTCATCAATCAAAACTGTTGTAACCGCCTCTAAACAGTGTTTAAAACACAGAACAAACAGGAAAAAAATGGGTTTTTATAAAAGTAGAATTATATTTATTTGTACGGTTGGAACACTTAAGACATTACAACACAATCATCTTTTATTTTGAAAGAATAATTTATTTTTGTAACTGTACATGATAAACAAGTGTTGAGAATGGATGTAAAGAAAATAAAAAGAACGTTTGCGGTTGGACTGTCCTGCTGTCACTGTGTGAGCAGCAGGTGGACACCCTGGACAGGTTAAACAGACAGGCATGTTTGGTTTGTAAGAGGAAACCAACAAAACGTGGAGAAAAAAAAGCAACATGTGCACAGGGAGAGGTCAGGAGGAGACAGCTCTAAACGCTGCTCCACCGTGRTGCCCAGCTCACATGTTACAACAAATCAAGACACAAAGATCTAAAGGTTTAAAAGAGTTCAGGTGATTATTTATTTGCATTACAGGAACAATTCCTTCTTGTCAAAGGATCTCCTCCAACATGTAGTTTTTTTTTCTTGATTATTGCAAGCACAGTTCTGAATGCTGCTTTATATATATGTATAAAAAAAGCATAATTTTGCAGAATCATGTTATTTTGGGGACAAAAGTGCCACTTTTACAGGTGAATGAATAATAGTAAAATAAAAATATAACAGAAATGCAAAGACCAACCTTTTAACGAATGTTGCATCAGTGTTCACAGCAGAATTTGAGGCTCTCATTCATTTTAAATGAGGCCCAAATCAATTTTTGGTTTGGACCCACGAGGAGACTGAAATAAACAAACAGCTACCAGGAATTATCCCGTTTTAAAGAGAACACTGGAATAGCCACAGTCACTAACAATAAAGCCAAATCTACTAACTAGAGGGTAAATATTGTTGGTAGTTACACACTATATGACAAAGTTAGAAGGAAGACAGCAAGATCCCTTGATCAAAGTAGCTACTAATTAGTCACGTTTTGGAAAAAGGCAACAAATGTCATTGCTTGAAATAACACACGTAGAAAAGTGAGGACTAATAGAAAAGAAGGAATGATATGAAAAGCTGTTTAAAAAACAATCTTCGTCTAAATCTAGCGTAGAGAAAAAAAGGCCACGAGGTTCACAGAGAAAAAAAAACAAAAAACATGATAAAAAATTCTACATAAAAAGCTGAAACAAAGCAGTCCAGCAAACAAATGTGCAATTAAATAGAAAAAGGCAAATCTTCCACGTAACTACAGTATAGCTTAAGGTTTTTTTATTCACACAGTTCTTGTTTCGTTTCGAACAATCCGTTACGAACGTATGTCCACTTTTTTCTTCACATGAGAATGTGGCGCTTCAAAATAAAAGCTGCTCGTTTTCAGTCTTCTTCAGCAGTGCCTTTTTTTTTTATTTTAAGCTTCTTCACAAACTTGTAACTGGACTCCTTCACGTACCGTCGCATAAAAGCGGAGCAGCTGCTTGTTTTATTTAAATAAAACATCTAAAATGTTTGAAAGATCGAGTGTAAATCGATTCATGTGGGACGTTTTGTTCATTTGATGTGTTTAATAGGGAAATTTGCAGTTTGCTGTGTTCATTAAAAGCTCTCAAATTGAGGAATTTGGGTTTTATTTGAACTCTGGTCTGGCCTTTTAGCAGTCAGTACCCTGTACTCTCACTGTACCCTGTTAGCTGAAGGAAAACCACTTCAAAAAAAAAAAAAAAAAAAAAAAAAAAAACCACAAAAAATAGAAACCTATTTCCAAAAAATGTTAGATT
>NW_013954918.1:10086-17759 GCF_001266775.1 Austrofundulus limnaeus
CTTCTTAAAGGGCTGTAGTTTTGAAATTGACTTTATGTTTTGAGGAATGTCATTCCWTGCTTTAGTATAAACATAGAAGAATGACCTCTGGCCGTAACAGTTTTTAAAAGTTGGTAATATCAGTTGTCCTTTTGTAACAGATCTATTCAGATTCTGGAAAAACTGTTTGATTCTAACCAGAAAATCGATTTATCATAACTTTTTCCATTAAATGCCATCTTAAAAGATAAACTATTATTTTACAGTAAACAAACAGCCACTTTTTACCCTGATTTGTTCAATTTTAAGATTAAATTAGAAAGAGTAATTAAAGAAAACAAGTAAGTAACACACTTTGAATCTGTCATGCCAAACAAACCAACAAAAACAGAGCATGAGTCAGTGACAAAGCCCACCGGAGCCCCCTCTGACTCAGCTGTCAGCTGTCGGACTGTGGATCCTGGGGGGTGGCGGGTGGAAGAACAGGACAGGGAAGCTTGTATTGGATTTCAGTGTTCCAGAATAAAGCCCATAGCTCCACGAYGAGCACCGTGTCCAAAAATAACGGACCAGTTGGAGCTCAGTTGATGACTGAGGACAGCTGAGGAAGTGGGCYGTCCCTGGACTCAGATGGTGAACGGGGCTTTTAAATYCACCTTCAAGACTAGAAAAGTACTCTGCGATAAAGACCATCCACGTTTGTTTGATCCGCAACCTTGTAAAGACTCTTCATATATTTAAGGAAACAAAAACATGGCCCTGCCTGTAAACCCTATGGATGAGCCCAGGATGTACCAGCAGACTCTGCTGCAGGACGGGCTCTACGACCTGCTGGAGAACGACAAGCTGGTCGACTGCGTGTTAAAGATCAAGGACAAGGAATTCCCCTGCCATCGTTTGGTGCTGTGTGCCTGCAGCTCCTACTTCCGCTCCATCTTCCTGTCCGACCTGGAGGAGAGCAAAAAGAGAGAGATTGTTTTGGAGGACGTGGAGCCTGGTGTCATGGGCCTGATCCTCAAGTACCTGTACACCTCCATCATCAACGTGACGGAGCAGAACGTCCAGGACATCTTTGCCGTTGCCAACATGTTCCAGATTCCTTCCATTTTCACCGTCTGTGTGTCTTTTCTGCAGAAGCGCCTGAGCCTCAGCAACTGCCTGGCCGTCTTCAGGCTGGGCTTGATGCTGGACTGTCCCAGGTTGGCCGTCTCCGCCCGAAACTACGCCTGCGAGCGCTTCCAGCTCATCTCCAGAGACAAGGACTTCCTCCAGCTTCTCCCCAGTGAGCTGGCAGCCATTTTAACAAATGACAACCTGAACGTGGAGTCAGAGGAGGTGGTGTTTGAGGCCTTGATGAACTGGATGTCCCAGGACACAGAGAACAAACTGAAAGAACTCCCGGACCTGCTCGACTGCGTTCGCCTGCGTCTCGTCACGGACGAGTATCTGAAGGAGAAGGTGGAGAAACACAAACTGATCTCGTCCGATCCAGAGATCCAGAGGAAACTCCAGCTGGTTAGGGATGCACGTGCCGGTAAAATGCCAGAGGTTAAAAAAGGAAAAGACAAGGAGGACGCCAGCGGAGCAGAGAAAGATGGAGACAATGAAAATAAAGAGGAGGAAGAAGAGGAAGGTCTTTTACCGGCTATTCTCAACGACAACCTGAGATTTGGGATGTTTGTCCGGGAGCTGATTCTGATGGTGAACGAAGCAGGCGCCGTGGCCTACGACCCATCAGGGAACGACTGCTTTGTAGCAACTCTCTCCACACAGGTCCCCAAGAACCACTCCAGTCTGGTGACCAGGGAGAACCAGATATTTGTGGTGGGAGGGTTATTTGTTGATGAAGAGAACAAGGTGGATCCACTGTGCTCCTACTTCCTGCAGGTATGAAAACAGCTTCACAAACAGAAGAGAGGATAAACTAAGGTCAGGTCAGCTTTCTGATAATTAGTTTAAAGCAGTGGTTCCCAAACTTTTTATCTTCTGACCCACAAAATATCCATGGCAAAAACTTGGGACCCCAAATATTACTGGTCTGAGTACACAAACTTCATTAATAACCCTAAAAACACAGGCTTTTTGACAATCTAAACAGCTTGTACACAAATACAAATACCGTACTTATTTATACTTATTTTGTGTTTTTGTAATGTTATGGGGAAAATATTACATTAGCAATTATTTTATTACCCTTTAAATTGATTTCTGGAGATTATCCAAGGTGCTTCATGACCCATAATTGGGTCCCAAGCCCAACTTTGGGAACCAAAGTGCAGTGGTTCCCAAACTTTTCAGATTTTGACCCACAAAATAACAGCAGCAGAGACCTGAGCCCACAACTCTTTTTGGAGGATAAACATTTGTATCAGGTCAACAAAACACGGGCATAGTAACAGTATTTTTTATACCACATTTATCCATTTTAAATACACTAACCTCACTCCTTTGTAACAACTAAGACAAAAATGTCATTAATTCAGCAAATCTTTTCAGGACCCCACCTTGATGTTTCGGGACCCCACTTTGGGTCCCGACCCCAACTTTGGGAAACACTGGTTTAAAGGACACATTACACATTACATCATACATGTATGTCAAACTATATATCAAATAGTATTATATTGTATTTTACCATTCAGTCTCAAATTTTATTATATTACATCACAGTGTGTTGTATCATATTATATAGTTTTGCATCATATCGTCATTGTATCAGTCCAAACAGGCTCATATCATATTGTATTATATTGTATTGTATTGTATTGTGTTGCACCAAATATCAAATAGTATCATATTGTATTGTATTTCATGGCATCCTATTGTATAACACTATATAGTATTGTATATTACATATCGCATTGTATCATGTATTATATCAAATAGCAGTGTATCGTATTGTCTCACGCAGTATTCGTCTCATGCATAGCATTATATCGTATCAAATATTGTACCATATATCATCTCTTACGTAGTATTGTATCATATATATCATCCCATGCCCAGTTTAGTATTGTATCATATATAATCTCATACATACTCTAGTATTGCATCATATATCGTCTCATACATAGTATTGCATTGTATCATTTAATGCATCACATATCGTCTCTTACGTAGTATTGTATCATATATCGTCCCGTCCCATGCCCAGTTTAGTATTGTATCATATATTGCATCATATAGAAACTCATACATACTGTAGTACTGTATCAAATATTGTCCCATGCACAGTATATGGTGTCATGTAATGTCTCATACACAGTGTCATTTTGTATCATAAATATCTTCTCATCAATACTATATTAATGTATCATATCTCTTGATGGGATGTTTGTCTGGATAGTTTTGTTTTTAGCCTTTAACTCTAAAGCACACATTTGGTAAAGACGTGAAACAAACGAACCAACTTGTCTTTACGTCTCTTGGTCTCAGTATGACCCAGTTAGTGCGGACTGGCTCGGGATGCCTCCCCTCCCGTCTCCACGGTTCTTGTTCGGACTGGCCGAAGCAGAGAACTCCATCTTTGTGCTGGGAGGGAAGGAGCTGAAGGATCGAGAGCGAACGCTAGATTCAGTTTTGGTCTATGACAGACAGTGAGTCAAGAGTTAAAAAAATAAAACAACTTGGAAAACCAATTTTAGAAAATGAATTCTAATGAATTTGTTTGCTCTTGTGGTTATTTTTTTTCACAGTTCCTTTAAATGGGGCGAGTCTGAGTCGATTCCTTACCCGGTCTATGGACACGCAACAGTATCACACAACGATTTGGTGTATGTGATCGGAGGAAAGGGAGACAGCAAGTGAGTAAATTCATCAGACGTTAGGATCTGACAGGGGAGATGAAGGATGTAAGAAAAGCGTCTGTTTCTTCAAACAGGAGCTGTCTGAAGAAGATGTGTGCTTATGATGCTAAGAGGTTTGAATGGAAGGAGCTGGCTCCCATGAAGATTGCACGCACCCTGTTCGGAGCCACCCTTCATCAAGACAGAATCTACGTTGCAGCAGGTGTGACAGACGACGGCCTGACGGACTCTGTGGAGGTGTACGACATCGCAACCAACGAGTGGGTTCACCCGAACGAAGCGTTTCTGCTTGTTTTGTTCTGGTAGTACTGAAGGTTCAGTCACAATGAAAGACGTATTCATTCTTTCTGTTTTCGTGTCGCAGGTGGTCAGACTTTGAGCCGTTTCCTCAGGAGCGCAGCTCTTTGAATCTCGTATCTCTGGCTGGTTCCCTCTACGCCGTGGGAGGTTTCGCCATGATGCCTTTGGAGGACAGCGAGGAGATCCTTCCCAAAGAGATGAACGACATTTGGAGGTACTTTACGAGAACACCCAAGACTCTTCAAGAGCATTTTCTGCAGATTTAATTTGAGTGTTTATTCATTATTTAATCTCCTCAGGTACAAYGAGACAGAGAAGAAGTGGAACGGSGTCTTACGAGAGATTCAGTAYGCATCTGGAGCAACGGTTTTAGGGGTCCGACTGAACACTCTGCACCTCACCAAGATGTAAAACTGCCTCTTTTTCCTGGAAATTTGGATTAATGGTGGCACAGCACTGCTTTATACGCTCGTTATTCCAAGTGTTTGAATAAAAGGCAACTAAATTTCCTTCTTTTACAAGTTTTTTGGGAAAAGTAATCATCTAAAGGCCAAATTGCTTTGTTTTTAAGCMCTTCATAAGTGCTGTTTTTATTTTCATCCTGTGTTGTTTTTCTAATTAACATTATGACTTTATATTGCGAACATTGTTAATTTTTTTCCCTTAATTACTTTTTATRTGAATATGTTTGTGCAATTAACAGACTGAGTTGGTAAATCCTAACAAACATTAATCTTTTTGCACTGAACTAAATAAAAGTTTTAATWAAAAAACTGACTCACATGGAGAAGTGTGCATTTTCCAACAGATGGCAGCAATGTGAAAGTCAAGATTAACATAATGGAACAATTTAAAAAAAATCAAACACATTGACATTTTTTAATATGTGTATATTGTTTAATATTGAAATAATCTCTTTACGTCCTACTGTGTTACAGACAGTTACAGCTGGTCAATATTACAATGAAAGACAAAAATACAACTCATGTTATTAGCACCTCTAGATACTACCGTCCTTGTTTTAGTCTTTTAATACAGCTGCTTTTAAAACTACCGTTGGGCTTTGTATAGCAGAAATAACCAAACTGTGGTGTTGATATTATAGGCAAGCAAATCAGCAAATACCAATACTACATCAGATTTTTTTAACAGTGCTACAGTGTGAAGAAATATCAGAGACATAATGAAGAGGGTTTGTGGAATCTACTGGCACCATGATTCTGTTTGTCCAATCACTTTTTTCCCTTCAAAACGGGGATAAGATTAAAATTATATTTTCAAAGCAGTAGTTTAAAGTTTCACATGTGAAATGATCAGCATAGAGCAACGAGATAACAAAAATACATAAATTCAGCATGATTAGTGTGAAAAATGGAACAAATACAGTATGCAGGAAATACATATGGCAAAAAAATGTTTATTTTTTATTTAACTCTGTATATTCACACATTTTTGGCTACTTTTGCCACACTCAGTTTATGCATCTGAGATGTATCAGATAATCTCAAATATTGCAAAGTATTTAAATGTTGATATCAAATACTGTATATATCAAATACTGAGGAGCTAGCTAGCCAGTTAGCTACACTCAACTAACCACAGTTAGTTAGGCACAGTCAGCTAACTACAGTTAGCTTGTTAGTTAGTTAGCTACAGATGACTAACTAGTTAGCTAGCCACTGTCAGCTAACAAAAGTTTGCTAGCTACATTGCTGATAGAGTAGCCTAGAACCAATATGGTAATTTTGTCAGTTTTTGTGCTCCATAACTTTATTTGAACATGGCCCAAATAAAGAAACACACAMGCAAAAGAAAAAAGAAAAGAAAAAGGTGTTTCTGAATTCTTCCAACAAAAAGGTTGTTGTACAAGAATTTTAGTCTTGTTTTCGTTTGGTTTTTTGATGGCACATTCCCTAATAGTTGAGGGTGAAGGTCGCAACATGGCATTTCTTGAAAAATATTTRGTTTTAGACTAGTTTTAGCAGCTAAATGTCAAATACTCCATGATATATTAAAAAGAAAAATCTGCGCTCAGTTTGCAAAACAAAGTGCTCCATTCTGAAAAAGCTCCTGTCTTTTACACATCATCTCCTTTCTCCTGCCTGTGACCCCGAAAAGTCAATCTTAGCTAATTATTTTTGAAGGATAGTTTCGTTCACCTGCAGGAAGGGGCCACATGACGTACCCAAAAGTAATTGTGTACATTTAATCTTAATATGACATAAATAATTACATATGGCCACAGGTTAACAAAACAAAGGTTAGAAAATACAGCTGTGTCACATTTATTTAATTAAAGAGTGCAATGTAGAATACAGTCATTAGGTGTTTTTGCACCCACCTAATAAAAACAAAATTAAAAAACTTTTAAGGAAAGATAGGCCCACCTAATTCAAGCCTTTGGCTGCTAGCTTTAATAAAGAATAATTTAAGACTTCTTCACACTGCACAATTTTCCTTCTCACTTACTAGAAATTCAAATTCACTGCCTTTGAATTTTAAAGCTGAAGAAAAAAAGACACATTTTTGTTAGAAGATGTATTTAAATCCTTTTTTATGATCCATCCAACAATGGAACACAATCGTCACCACACTGTCAGCTGACTTACTTTAAAAAATTTCACTTTTTAAACTCTAATTGGAAAATAAAGTGCTCCTATTATGAAAATAAACTCCCATCATTCAAAGTAGCAAGTAACACATTTCCTGTCATTGGACAACATGAGGCTGGTATGGCGTAAAGCAGCGATGACATGAAGCGGAGACAACAAAGTTGGGCAACATAAAGCCAAGACGACATGATCAACATGAAGCTCGAACAACATGATGCCTGGAGCGACATGAAACTGAGGTGACATGCAATGGAGAAAACATTAAGCCGAGTCRCCATTGAGCCGAGACAACACAAAGCTGGAACGACATGAAGGTAGAATGAAACAATACTAAGAAAACACAAAGCCAAAACAAAATAAAGCGGAAACAGCTTGAAGCATGAAGCCAGGATGACACGAAGCTGAGGTGACCTTGAAGGCAGGATGACAAGAAGCTGAGACGACATGAAGCTGAGACAACATGAAGCTCTGATGACATGAAGCTGTGATGACATGAAGCTGTGATGACATGAAGCTCTGATGACATGAAGCTCWGATGACATGAAGCTGTGATGACATGAAGCTAAGACAACATGAAGCTGTGATAACATAAAACAGAGACGACATGAAGCTGAGACGACATGAAGCCAGGATGACATTAAGCTGAGACAACAGGACGCTGAGACAACATGAGACAGCATGAAGCAAAGATGACATGAAATTGAGACGACAAGAAGCTGAGAAGACATGAAGCTGAGACGACATGAAGCTGAGACGACATGAAGCTGAGAAGACATGAAGCTGTGAAGACATGAAGTTGAGACGACATGAAGCTATGACGACATGAAGCTGAGACGACATGAAGCTGTAATGACATGAAGCTGTAATGACATGAAGCTGAGATGACATAAAGCTGTAATGACATGAAGCTGAGACGACATGAAGCTGTAATGACATGAAGCTGTAATGACATGAAGCTGTAATGACATGAAGTTGT
>NW_013954918.1:18759-19336 GCF_001266775.1 Austrofundulus limnaeus
GGTAATATATTCTTATTTGTTCAGATAATATTTTAACCTACTCATTTTAGATCATTTATCCTACAGTAAAATACTAAAAATGTAACATTTTTGGAACCCAAACGTATATGTTTTAACAGGCTTTATGAGCTACACTGTAAATTTGGTAAAATTCAGACGTCCCAGCTTTTCATCAGCCTTGAACGCAGCATCACACGTGCGAATCTGCAGCGGAAAGAAAGGGTAAAAAGTGAAATTCACATGCATTTGTGCACACTCAAATCTTTTCGAGACTAATTGATCTCCATACTTCTCTGGCCTGGGAACGCCTTGGGGTAGTTTTTAAATTTAATTGCTTTTTCGAAGATGCAAATATATATCTTCAAGACAGAAAAAACAAAAGTCACGTCACGTATCGGAAAGACTGCACCCGACCGTGACTCACCAGTGTGCGTTTTCATGTGTTCATCAAAGTACTGCTTCATGTTGAAGTCCTTCCCACACCACTGGCACATGAACTGCTTGTGTCCGATGTGGATGCTCATGTGGGAGCGCAGCTGGTATTTGTACTGGAAGCGCTCGCTGCAGTTCTGAAAAC
>NW_013954919.1:0-713 GCF_001266775.1 Austrofundulus limnaeus
TTAAATATCATTAGAAAGGTTAATCTAAGGTTTGGTTTATATACTTGTTGGTCTCTTCAAACCAGGTCACGATGCAAAATGGGTCCAATTCATGCAGCAGCTGTGATTGAATCAGACGCTGTCAAATTACAGATGGTTGCACTTAGACCTCATTTAAATATTTGACTTCTAATTCAAAAGAGCAATGGCTCATTGTCAAAATAAATGGTGCCACGCCCAAAAGTACACAAAAAGGAAAGTACAAACTCACCCACATGTCACCGTTTTGTAAATGCTGGAGCACAACAGGAAGCAGAGCAGGATGAGGTGTGTTAGTTATAAATTATACTTTAAAGTGACAACAATAACACCGTACAGAATAGCATTAGCTCCATTTTGTTTATCAGACTGGTGCTGACAAAACCCATAAACGCAAACATTTGAGCCGAACATTTATCACAGTTAAAGGTATTTTGTGGTTGATTCACTGAATTTTATAAACAGGCTTATAGCTTATACTTTGTGATCATTTTAGTCATTTACTTAAGACAGTGATAGAATCAACAGGGCACTATTTAATATAGGTCTCCCTTCAGCAGCCTAAGAGTATTTCAGTGTTGACGTAAGAGGCACCGCCCTCAGGGGGTGTGGCCAGAAATGATGAGTTTGAACATGTAAGAGGAAGTTAAAGGATCCTCGATTAGTTGTAACATTGGACTTTATATGATTAACAC
>NW_013954919.1:1498-2172 GCF_001266775.1 Austrofundulus limnaeus
TGAGCGTCTTTTTCGTTGAATGAGGTGACGGTGAGATACGTGCATATTTGCCCGGGCAACATAAAGGCAAATATATGACTGGTTTTACCTAACCACCTGTTAAGGAATATTTTTAGACACTTCTGATATAAATTCAGTCATAAATTGGCTTGCAGTCGACAGCTTCCGAACCAAAGCGAAAGTAAGCCAATTCCTCTCGTAAGGTAACTGAATTTATCAAAAGTGTACATATATTAATAAAGAACACAACGCAGATCATAGTTTTTATTTTTGTTTTTGGCATAACTTAATAAATCTCCAATTGGTTAAAAGGATCAATTGTTTTTAACTAGTAAAGCAACCTTTTAGCTTTTCCTCCGTTCTTTTTTTTCCTTTCTCTCTGCCTGGAGCAGCAAGCTGCATTCCATCTAAGATAAGAAGCTGCAGCAACTGCTCCGCGTCGCTGCACGGGGCAGAATATACGGAGGATCATTCAGGCCACAAACTTTTAAATATTAAGCGTAAAATAAAAATATATAAAGTATAGTTTTAAGTTAAAAATAAATTTAACTAAGCAAATAACACCTTATAAATGAGTAATAATAATAATAATTAAAATAAGTTTCATTTTTGAAGAGTATTACTTTCTGGGAACCAATTGACAGAGCTCTGAGCTCAGAGATCCTGTGTTTATT
>NW_013954919.1:3132-3467 GCF_001266775.1 Austrofundulus limnaeus
AACATGCAGAAAAAATTAAGAACCTCCCAAAAGATAACACCACCACTTCCACCTTTTTCCAAAATGTGCAACCTAGACCTCCAGGTAGGGGGCGTGGTAATTTTAGAGGGAGGGGCCAAAAAGGGACATCCAGAGGACGCACCTTACCTTTCAGGGGCTCCGAAGGATGCTGGCTCTGTGGAGATCCGAGTCATTGGGCCAGGGCCTGTCCGAAAAGACAGGACAGGCCCAGACCCAGTGACTCACATAATGCATGACTAGGCCCACCCACTGGGGAAGCTGACCCAGGAGACTTGAACTTGTCTCATGCGTCAGAACCTACAGTGAACATATAC
>NW_013954919.1:4495-5175 GCF_001266775.1 Austrofundulus limnaeus
CCGGTGTTCTTAGGTCCTGTCTCCCCCTGTCAGTGCGGTCAGTCGGACACACTGTTCAGGCAACAGAGAAAAGACGAGTAAGTACAGTTTTGCTCGGTTTATGTGAGCGAGTAAAGAGATGAGGAAGCGCTAGAGTTTTTGTGTTGACCGATCGGGTTGCCAGATATGGCAAAGTGAAAATACGTATTATAAGTTGTTCGTAATATGCCGGCGGGCTGGAACTGAAAACGACCTACTTTTTAGACAATAAATGCCAGTGAGCTGTGTCTAGGGTAGAGGATTTGTAGTGATAAAGGCAAATAGTGCCGCGCGTCGGGATGTCCGTTGTCCCGCGACGGCAGTAAAGTGAGTGTGTGCGGCGGCGGCGGCGGCTACAAAGTGAGTTGTGTGTGCGGCGCTGCAAAGTGAGTGAGTGTGTGCGTGACGGCCGTGAAGTGAGCTTGTGTGTATATGATTTAGTTGTGTGTGTATGATTTAGTTGAATTCGGTAGCGCTCGTGTGTGCGTGGTCCAGCGGTGTTCGGCGGTGGCGCTCTCTGTGTGTGTGTGCGCGCAGGAATGTGTGTGTGAGCGTCTTCTTCGTTGAATGAGGTGACGGTGAGATACGTGCATATTTGCCCGGGCAACATAAAGGCAAATATATGACTGGTTTTACCTAACCACCTGTTAAGGAATATTTTT
>NW_013954919.1:6175-8606 GCF_001266775.1 Austrofundulus limnaeus
GAGCAGCTAATGTCCCAGACCCACATACACTTCTGAACAATGTGGACTCTGCAGCAGAGTGGTTTACTGTCATTGACCTCAGTAATGCTTTTTCCTCTGTTCCTCTACACAAAGACTCACAGTTTTGGTTTGCTTTCACCTATAGAGGAAAAAAGTACACTTACACCAGGCTACCACAAGGTTTTACTGACAGTCCCACAATTTTTACAGAAGCCATTACAACATGTTTGCAAAACTTTAAACCCACACACAGTCAGCTGCTCATTTATGTTGATGATTTATTACTCTGTTCCCCCACAGAAGAGGCCTGCAAGCAAGACACATTAGCTCTTCTTCATTTTTTGGCCCAAACAGGAAATAAAGTCAGTAAAGACAAAATGCAATTGGTCAGACAAGAAGTTGTTTATTTAGGACAGACCATCTCCAAATCAGGCAGAAAGATTCACACAGACAGAAAACATACAATCTCATCTGCACCCAAGCCTGAAACAAAGAAACAAATGATGCAATTTCTTGGCTTATGTAATTACTGCAGGGCCTGGGTACCCGAATATGCATCGGTCACCCAGCCCCTGCTGGACATGATTTACTCCACCCCCATGGCCATGACAGACAAGGTCAGTTGGACTCAGGAAGGAGAACAGGCTTTTATTCAGTTAAAACAGCTCCTCACTCAAAGCACCACTCTTCTTCTTCCTGATTACAAAAAACAGTTCGTGCAAATGGTTGACTCCAAGGAAGGTTTCATGGTTTCCGTTCTGTTGCAGTCACATGGTGACCGGCTCAAACCATTAGCTTTCTACTCCAAAAGGTTGGATCCTGTTGCAAGAGCACTGCCCCCTTGTGTTCAGGCAGTATGCGCTGCAGCGATGGCAGTCGAAGCATCTGCTGATGTTGTGCTATTTCACCCACTTAAGCTCATGGTTCCTCATGCAGTTGACATCCTTCTTTTGCAAAGTCGTCTCACATCACTGTCACCGGCTAGACAAATCACATACACTGCACTTCTGTTATCACAACCACACATCACCATTCACAGATGTAATGTATTCAATCCTGCCACTCTTCTGCCATTACCTACTGATGGTACACCTCATGATTGTGTTGATCTGTCCGAAAAACTCCAGCTCCCCCGTCCTGATTTGCAGGACACGCCCCTCGAACAGGGCCTCACATGGTTCGTTGATGGTTCCTGTTCTAAGGCCCCTGATGGAAAGAATCTTACTGGTTTTGCAGTAGTTCAACTCCCCGACATTGTCCTCTGTGCTGAGCAACTCCCCTCCCACTTTTCTGCCCAAGCAGCCGAGATAATTGCCTTAACAAAAGCCTGTGAGTTGAGTGAGGGTAAAGATGTCACAATCTACACTGATAGTCAGTATGCATTCTCTACATTGTTTTATTTTGCTAAACAATGGGAACAAAGAGGTATGACCACTTCCACAGGTAAACCTGTCACGCATGCAACGTTGCTGAAGGATCTTTTGCAAAAAATAACATTACCTTCACGATNTAAAATAAAATAAAATAAAATAAGTAAAATGGCAGGTTTTGTGTCATAAAAAATGCAGAACATGTGACAGTAAATCAAAATAAAACGATAGCCTTAACAAAACTGGGAGAATACTAAAGAAGTGCAACAAATCTCAGAGCTGACAAACCAGTTCAATCATGTCAGATAAAAGCCTCGACGTGTAGATTAGATGAACAAACAGGCAGGGCGTAACAGTTCTACAAGGCCACCAACTGTCACTGAATCTGACACACACAAAAACTAAACTATTAGTTCTAATGTTCAAGTAAAAAACTAAATTAAAAATAAACCAGTCAGCCCTGAGACATAATCCTTCCTTCATCATTTTAAGGTTTGTGGGCCTCCATTTATAAAATATATCTGGTATTGTTTCATCAAAACATTTTTATTGGGTGTTGAATGGAACAGTGAAATACCTTAATTCTTTTATTTTTCCAGTCTACTGTAGATTTGCTGCTGTGAACAGTTTTATCATCCAATCAGAGCCAAATGTCTGTTTTCAGATGTACGGCTTCATATCTGACTCTAGAATACAGTAAATAGGTATGTCTATGAAACATTGTTTAAAGAGCTTAGTGGCACACCTGTGTGTTTAGTTTGTCATGTGCATTTGATTTGGAGCACCAGGTTATTCTCAACTCCTCCTGGTTGTTTTTAATTAGAAATAACAGTAATTTTACTCCAATACTGTTATATTATGAACACTTTATTTTTTAATCAACCACACACTTTCAGCAGTTTTGAATCTCTTAAAAGCAAATAAATGCTCATTTATATCTTAGGTTGGAGAAACCAGTGATCTAAAACTAAAAATAACATAAACTCAATTCACACCTTCGTCCTAAACCAAACCCTCTTATGGGGTGTCATTTGTAAAATTACACAGACAAAGATTACCAC
>NW_013954919.1:9606-10279 GCF_001266775.1 Austrofundulus limnaeus
AAATAATAATAATAATAAAATAATAATTAACAAGCACACTGGAGGTAACTGTGCATCCATTGTTAAAAGTTTATATAGATCCAGAACTGCATGTTTACGATCCAACTCATCCGCGATTCCAGCGTCTTTTGATAGGAATACAGCCTTTAATCGACATTGTTATAGAAGACCCGACGATACATATTGAGGTCCGTGCGACAGCCATCGGACAGCGGGTACTTACAGGTTTATTAGAAATAACTCATTATCGACAGGGAGTGATAGAGCATAGAGTACGCTTGCTATTTAATCTAGCAGATTTAAATTAGCTGCATAAAATTAGCAGTATGGGTAAGCAACTGAGTAAAAATAAATCCTTGGAGGGAGATGAGAAATTCATGTTTCAGAAACATGAAGACAGTTTACAGTTTATTGATAAATGGAAAGCTGAAAGGGCTCAAATGTACGTTGAAAGCTGAAACATGGCAAGTAAAAGTGGGAGTTTTAGAGGAAGGCAAAAACAGGAAGAAAGTGTTAGAGGAAGTGCAGAAAGAGAACCTGGCATGTTAAACAAAAATTATAAGCTGAGTCCAGACTGAGACGTGAGCAAGTGAAGAAGTCAAAACAACAGAAAGAGAACCTGGCATGTTAAACAAAAATTATAAGCATATTAATGCATTTATAGAAAGAAGAA
>NW_013954919.1:10329-11150 GCF_001266775.1 Austrofundulus limnaeus
ACACATGAGAATCCACACAGGGCAGAAACCATTTTGTTGTGAGCTTTGTGACAAAAGGTTTACACATAAAATCAGTTTAAACAAACACATGAGAATCCACACTAAAAACAAAGCACTCATATGACTAAGTTCTGTCAAACAGAATAAAAAGTTTGTGACTGAATTTAATCTGATCATTTCCAAGTTTTAGTGATATATGTGTCGCATGGATGTTTGTTAGTAACTGACTGTTTTCTCACAATAATATCCAGTATGAAAATATTTCTGCTGTTAGTTTAGTGTTAAAGTTCATATTTTGTTATAAAAACATGTCGTAGATGACAAAAGCTCTGTAGTCATCTAGGTCCAGGAAATATCTGAATGTTCTGTTGGAGTTAACTGCTAGAATGTTTTAAGATGTTCAGTTATTCTGATACAAATGTTTTTGTTGTTTGACTTTAATTCTTAGTTACTTTTTGACAGTGCAGGACATTCTTTACATTTTTTTATTCTAATATGAACAGTTGTGTGAATGTGTGAATTAATTCAGGAATATGAATAATAAATATGAAAATATTTGTATTAAAATAGTTTTTCTTGGAATTAAACCTACATTTACATAAACAACCATTTTAGCCTGTGTTCCATCCTTTATTTTGATCCAAATGTTTCCATTTCGTGTCGACGTTGCAGCTATTTTTTTCTGTTTTTTTCAAAAACCTTGCCTGCCGTGCTATAACTCCATTTTTTTTTGTTAAACGTTCATTAATATAGACGTTTGTACCCTTCAGTTTTCTTGCTTGCATAATTAAGTTGTTTCTGCCTTTCCTACTGATGAATCT
>NW_013954919.1:12091-13301 GCF_001266775.1 Austrofundulus limnaeus
ATCTAATGCAAGCTCTAAATTTAGGCATCGTTCCAACTCCCACGGGTATGATTGTCATACCCCATTTAGATGATGTCTTTTTAACACAAACTCCTCCATCCATTTATGCATCATTAGACATTGATCCGTGGCGACAAACTTCACCCACTGTGACCACTGATTTGTTAACAATGGCAAGAAACACCTTGACCAGCCCACAGGACGAGATCCCCTGGACTGGTCAACATGTAACTATTGCTCTACTCCATCCAAACCTAGATGTAGATTTCCTTCAGAAATTTACTGCTCTATCTAAAGTAGATTTTGCCACTGATTTCCTGTACACAGACAAACAGTCTTTTTCAGCTGCAAGTATTGTCCTGCCAAAAATCTGTGCCGACATGTTTCAGTTGGCCAGTCATTCAGTGCCCCACCTCAGCTTTTGTAAACCTAGTGACCGTGACTGGAAAGACACTGGTCCTAGATTGAAAACTGCCTCTCAATGCAGTATATGGGAGAAAGGAGATGATGGGTGGATGTATAGCCCCGAAGTGGGACTTTGGAGAATCTCCGTGACTTATCTTCTTTCAGGCCAACCTTCTGTGCATCCCTTGTGACAATCAGCGGCCCTACTATCAGATAGTGACGAGGCTCTGTTGACAGATTTACCAGACATGTTATGGTCAACTGGGCCGTCTGATGTAGGGCTGTTGACCAGTATTCCCCCGATAAAGATCGACCCCAAAGGACCTTATCGTCCCAACATCAAGCAGTATCCCCTTAAACCTGAAGCTGAGGAAGGAGTGGCGTCAGTAATCCATGATTTACTGACAGCAGGTATTATTGTGCCTTTTAACACCTCCCCCTGTAACACCCCCATCTTCCCAGTACCGAAAGCTAACAAGAAAACATGGCGTCTTGTCCAAGACCTGAGAGCAGTAAACAAAGCAGTTGTGACCAGAGCAGCTAATGTCCCAGACCCACATACACTTCTGAACAATGTGGACTCTGCAGCAGAGTGGTTTACTGTCATTGACCTCAGTAATGCTTTTTTCTCTGTTCCTCTACACAAAGACTCACAGTTTTGGTTTGCTTTCACCTATAGAGGAAAAAAGTACACTTACACCAGGCTACCACAAGGTTTTACTGACAGTCCCACAATTTTTACAGAAGCCATTACAACATGTTTGCAAAACTTTAAACCCACACACAGTCAGCTGCTCATTTATGT
>NW_013954919.1:14301-15154 GCF_001266775.1 Austrofundulus limnaeus
CATACACTGCACTTCTGTTATCACAACCACACATCACCATTCACAGATGTAATGTATTCAATCCTGCCACTCTTCTGCCATTACCTACTGATGGTACACCTCATGATTGTGTTGATCTGTCCGAAAAACTCCAGCTCCCCCGTCCTGATTTGCAGGACACGCCCCTCGAACAGGGCCTCACATGGTTCGTTGATGGTTCCTGTTCTAAGGCCCCTGATGGAAAGAATCTTACTGGTTTTGCAGTAGTTCAACTCCCCGACATTGTCCTCTGTGCTGAGCAACTCCCCTCCCACTTTTCTGCCCAAGCAGCCGAGATAATTGCCTTAACAAAAGCCTGTGAGTTGAGTGAGGGTAAAGATGTCACAATCTACACTGATAGTCAGTATGCATTCTCTACATTGTTTTATTTTGCTAAACAATGGGAACAAAGAGGTATGACCACTTCCACAGGTAAACCTGTCACGCATGCAACGTTGCTGAAGGATCTTTTGCAAAAAATAACATTACCTTCACGATTGGCTGTTTGTAAATGTGCTGCACACACGGGAGGAAGTGATTTTGTCAGTAAAGGAAATCATTTGGCTGACCTCACTGCTAAAGCTGCAGCTGCAGGACAGCACTCATACTCTCATTTCTTATTACAAACAGACCTTCTCATTGATTCTGACATCCTATCATCGGCTCAGGACTCAGCACCTGCAACTGAAAAACAATCATGGTTAAACCGGGGGGCATGTAAAAAACTTTTCTGGGAAATTAATGACAAACCTGTGTTGCCAAAGTCTCTTTTCCGTGCTGCCGCTCTCTCGACACATGGTCCTTGTCATGTGTCGACAGGGGGGATGATTGAAAT
>NW_013954919.1:15977-16800 GCF_001266775.1 Austrofundulus limnaeus
CCTGCAGGAGCGAGGGACCAGCCTATCTGTGTAATGTGCTGAGCATCGGACTTTTATTATCTAAAGATTCATTTGGATTCAAGTTTTTACTCATTTTTTTATTGATGTACTACTTTTCAGGTCTTTATGATATTTTGTAATGATGATTGTGTTATTGGGGTTTTACTTACTTTAATAGGTATTGCATTAGTCCTGATGGTTTGGTTTTTGTTGTAATTAATCTTTTGCCTCCACAGAAATGTCTTTCTCTTGGATTAATGTTATGGTTGTAGTTCTTGGCATTACCATAGTTCTTTGCATCATTGTAATGGCCCTCTTGTACATGCTCTAAAAATCCAGTCAGTAAGTACTAAACAGTTCCCTCTTATCCGTAAGTCTATTTTGATTTAGTTATACTGTCCATAGGGACACGCCCAGCCATGCTTCAGCAAGCAGCTGAGGAGGACTCGACCTCCAAGACCAATTAAATGGCAGCGTTTCAAACATAGAGTTAATATGTTCATTTGGTTTGATCAGACACCATGTTATGTTTATGTCTTTGCATCCCTAGTCGTGGCCATCATTTGGATCCTCTTCTTGTTGTGGATAGCGTTTCCCATAGCTGAGAGTCGTTTAGTCTTGTCCAATCCATGGTCCATCCATCATTCACCATCGACAGAACTTCCTATTTCCAAACGTAGGATGGCCGGATCAGCACATCCTGGCCTTGGCCCCCCAGCCATTTTACCGGGAACATTGAAAAACCCCTGTCATACCCTGGCTTTATGTGTCTGGCGTCCCCACGAAACGGATCCCTGTGTAACTCTTTCTTTCTGTCCAAACC
>NW_013954919.1:19053-19314 GCF_001266775.1 Austrofundulus limnaeus
AAGGATGAAAAAAGCATGCAGGCATTGACACCACTGAGTGGAACTCATGGATGAGCATGTTTGGTAAATATCATACACTGATCTCATCTATTCTGATTTCAGTGGCTGTGTTTGCAGCATTGTTAACCTTGTGTGGATGTTGTTGTATTCCCTGCATTCGAAGTTTGGTTAATCGGATCATTACCACAGCTATCCAACCTGTCCAGGACCAAGTTTATGCTCTCCTCCCCATGACAGATTATGATGACGTAGGTACAGACA
>NW_013954919.1:19971-22112 GCF_001266775.1 Austrofundulus limnaeus
CACCCCTAAACAGTACTATCATGGCATAGTAAACAGTACTGTCACAACATAGTAAACAGTACTGTCATGACATAGTAAACAGTACTGTCATGACATAGTAAACAGTACTGTCACAACATAGTAAACAGTACTATCATGACATAGTAAACAGTACTATCATTACACAGTAAACAGTACTATCATGACATAGTAAACAGCACTATCATGACATAGTAAACAGCACTATCATGACATAGTAAACAGTACTATCATGACATAGTAAACAGTACTATCATGACATAGTAAACAGTACTATCATGGCATAGTAAACAGTACTGTCACAACATAGTAAACAGTACTGTCATGACATAGTAAACAGTACTGTCACAACATAGTAAACAGTACTATCATGACATAGTAAACAGTACTATCATGACATAGTAAACAGCACTATCATGACATAGTAAACAGTACTATCATGGCATAGTAAACAGTACTGTCACAACATAGTAAACAGTACTATCATGACAAAGTAAACGGCACTATCATGACACAGTAAACAATACTGTTTTCTTGGTTGTTAATGAATCAATCTTGAGAAACTACACATCTAGCTCTCTATTTGAAAAGCAAGAATACATAAAAACACTAAATATGTAAGAAGCACATACAGTAACCTAAATTAACTGTTCTTTTGTTGTTTGAAGACTGACAATCCATGTCTATGTTGTAAATCCTGTTTTGAAATTCATATGCAGATTAACGCACCAATTATTTACAACTTCAGTTCAGCAATTATTTTATTATATTTTTTCTTGTCTTAGGCAAACGTGCTCCATTGTACAGCAAGGATGATCCAGACTGGGCGCCTTCACTGAAGATGTGTGCTGCAGAGAAGTCTGTAGCAGTAGGTGCTGATGGTGGCATGGCACCTCTGGCAGCTGAACATTTCAACTGACGACTAAAAAGAACTCAAAAGAAATTCGACCTGTGCAGTGTTGTATAAAGTACCACAAAGTGATACTTGAGAAAAATTACAAGTATCTTACCAAAAAATTTCTTTGGTAAAAGTTAAAGTCTCCTTTAGGAATATTACTTGAGTAAAAGTCTTAAAGTATCTGATATGTTTTGTACTTAAGTATTAAAAGTCAAAGTATTGATTTAAAATGAGCAGTTAGAATTTCTGTAATGACATTTATTAGGCAGTGACCTCCCCAAAAACTGCAGAAATGACTATATTGTATTAAAATAATTAATTGATGTTAAATTTAGGATGCACTAGTCAAGCTGTTTCAGTTTATATACATATATCAAGGCTGCACAAACATTTTCCCCAAAAATGAAAATCTATCTTAGGGCTGCAGCCAAATATACTAATATATTTCATGAAATACAAATACTTCTTAAGTACAGTTCTTTTATTTTAATGATTAT
Organism: Austrofundulus limnaeus; assembly: GCF_001266775.1. Taxonomy (NCBI): domain Eukaryota; kingdom Metazoa; phylum Chordata; class Actinopteri; order Cyprinodontiformes; family Rivulidae; genus Austrofundulus; species Austrofundulus limnaeus. The sequence goes on from NW_013954919.1 coordinate 21,385, forward strand.
GTCCTGCTGGAGTGTGACATGATTTGTTTGTGTACAAACTAATACAGTGTCAGAGTTGTATATATTTATACTTCTCATTCAACCACAATTAAATTCACTCTAACTTAACTTTAACTTACATATTACAACATACGTTTCACATAGTATTGCTGATACTGAATGGCTCAATTGTGTCGATTTAGAAAACCTCACTTTTAAATTGAATAAATGGCATTATGTGTCATTAACCATTTTGTTTGTGCATTTCTTTTATTGACTAGAAAATATTCTGCCAAACTCAAAGTAGTAGTAACGTAAAAAGCTCCCTATATAAAGACAACCATTTCTACTATTATCCTAAAAGTTAAATGTCAGCAGAATGCACATCAAAGTTCTTACTGTAATTACATTTATGGAGTGTAAGCTGTTATTTATATTGTTTGTGTTGAAACACTGTACAAGACTTGAACATTGAGAATAAAAGTCCCAGCCATCATTTTACTTCACATGTTTATAAAAAAATGTATTGAGGCAGTTCAGCACAGAGCTTCTACAAGACAAACTGAAACACACGTTTATAAGGGGATGAAATTACTACAGAGTCCACATAGTATTTTCACATCAAATAAATTAGTCACAAAAAATGAAAATCATATTTACACTTAAAGGTATCATATCATGCTTTTAAATCCTTCTTTTTCAAGTCGAAATCATTCACTTATGGTCTATTTAAATTAAAACTGCAACGC
>NW_013954919.1:23112-26515 GCF_001266775.1 Austrofundulus limnaeus
CCAATATGGTCGCAATGATGCGTTTAGGTACCGAAACATGGTACCGTTGGATGTTATGTGACTAGATACTCGGTAGTACCGACAGAATTCGGTCTTCACATCAAAAAGTATCAAATTTGGTACCCATTCCTAATCATGACATAGTAAATGATACTGTTTTCTTGGTTGTTAATGAATCAATCTTGAGAAATGACAGCTTTCTAATTGAAAAGCAAGAAAACATAAAAACACTAAATATGTAACAAGCACATGAAATAACCTAAATTAACTGTTCTTGTGTCATTACACTGACGTTCCTGTGCTGTGTTGTGTTTCCTGTTTTGAAATGCTTATGCCGATTAACACAACAATTATTTATAACCTCTTTTCAGTAATTATTTTATCACATTGTTTTCTTGTCTTAGGCAAACGTGCTTCATTGTACAGCAAGGATGATCCAGACTGGGCGCCTTCACTGAAGATGTGTGCTGCAGAGACGTCTGTAGCAGTTGGTGCTGACGGTGGCATGACGTCTCTGGCAGCTGAACCTTTCAACCGACGACAAAAAAGAAAAAGGAAATTAGACCTGAGTGCTGCTAAATGTGTTGAAGAGCCAGGCTGCGCAGAATCTGATGATCAGCCCAAGTCTACAGGAACACAGACAGAGTTAACAGCTGAGCTATTCAACAGTAAGAGTGCTGACCTGCAGGCGCTGAGGACTGAAAATCAAGAGCTCAGGGCTGAAGCTGCCAACCACACTGCCAAGTGGGATCAGGATGGTTTTAGAGAGAACAATGAAAAGGTGCTTTTTTTTACTGGCCTACAAAATTGGCAAACACTGTTTTCACTTTTCACATACTTGGCTGCATATTTACCTGAAAACACGTCAGTGAACAAATTCAAACTTTTGATTATCACCCTGATGAGACTGCGCCTGAACGTCTCAGCAAAGTTTCTGTCATATGAATTTGGTGTTTCYTTATCTACTGTTTCCAGYATAATTTCAGATGTCATTAGTGTAATGTATGTRAGGATGAGCCCACTTGTTGTCTGGCCTGASAGAGAACTTTTGAGGAAAACCATGCCTGTGCAGTTCAGGAAACACTTTGGCAGTAAATGTGCAGTCATTATTGACTGTTTTGAAGTGTTGATTGATCGGCCGTCGAACCTTGAAGTCAGGGCAGAGACGTGGTCATCATATAAACACCACAGTACAGTTAAATTTCTTATTGYGATCACTCCACAGGGGACAGTTTCATTCATATCAAAAGCATGGAGGGGTAGAACCAGTGATAAATACATTACAGAACACTGTGGTGTTTTGGATCATATTCTTCCTGGTGACTTAATTTTGGCAGACCGAGGCTTTGATATAGAWGCAACCACTGGTAGTATGATGGCTCAGGTAAAAGTTCCTGCATTTACAAACGGACAGTTTCAATTGTCTCCTGTTGATGTGGAAACAACACGGCAGATAGCACATGTAAGGATCCATGTCGAGCGTGTCACTGGCTGTGTAAGACAAAAATACACAATCTTGAATGGCCCTGTACCTATAGATTTTCTAACATGTAGAGATTCAGAAAAAGTGGCATTAATTGATATGATTGGCTTTGTGTGCTGTGCCTTGGTTAATCTGTCACCATCTTCCGTGGGTTCTGAGTAGCTGCATTCATTGTAAAAAGAACAAGAAGATAGGAATGAAAGCTGATGTAAACTGCTTTTTATTACTGGAGATTGTTCCAGCTTTACTTTGTTTGAAGTTGTTTTTGGCAAATATGGGGCCGATGTGCTTTTTCTTCACTCTGCATTTTTTATTCGAGCATGATTTACTTTCTTYATTACTGTATATAGTTTGATTTTATGAATGAAATGATGTGGATGATGCTTTTTTTTTGTAACGGATGTCACACTGGTGTGAGCAAACAAGACAACTTACATTTTACATAGTATCGCTGATAATGTATGGCTCACTTGTATTGATTAAAAAAACCTCTTTTAAACTGAATAAATGGCATTATGTACCATTAACCATTTTGTTTGTGCAATGTTTTTGTTTCTTGACTAGAAAATATTCTGCCAAACTCTTAAGTAGTTGCAAGGTATAAAGCTTAAAGAGACAACCATTTCTACTGCTGTCCTAAAAGTTAAATGTCAGCAGAATGCACATCAAAGTTCTTGATTACATTTATGGTGTGTAAGCTATTATTTATATTATTTCTGTTGAAACACTGTACAAGAGTTGAAATATGAGAATAGAAGTCCCAGCCATCATTCTGCTTCCCATGTTTATTTTAAAAAATTGTAAAAAATAATTATAAATGAATTATTGTGACAGTTCTGCACAGAGCTTCTATAAGACTAACTTAAACACGAGTGTATATAAGCGGCTGAAATTAGTACAGCGGCTACATAGTATTTTAACATTAAATTAAATACAATCACAAAAAATGAAAATCCTATTTACACTTAAAGGCAGCGGCAGGTAAACTAACCTGAACTGTTAGTTCACGACTGCAAATGTAGTTCTCTAGACTGACTTATGTTCTCATAACAGTGCAAAGAATTGCACTCCTTGGTTTTTTGTTTTTGAAAAACTTTTCCTTGAGCTGAACTTGTGTGATTTTATTTTCAGACTGAAGCTGGTCCACAAACTCTCTTGTAATTTCTGTACAACTGTCTTTGCAGAGGTTTGTGTTCCATGGTCACAATCAGAAAAAATATTGGAGCTTCGGCTCAAACTAAAGTGTTTACGGCGCGAGTATCTCCATAATGGCAACACTTCAGGTATTGTGTAATTTTGATGAAAATGGTGAATAGGGTCTAAAAGACAGCAATAACACAACAGCACTCTATGCAGCATGATTTTGAGTGTATAAACAGCGTTAAAACATTGCCTAGTAACTGCCATGAAGTACTAKAAGTATGACTGACTTAATGTAAAATAACACAGAACTGCTAAAAACTGTAAAAGTCAATGACTAACTATAGACGTGACAACCCCATCAAGAGGCATTGGCCWCCATTTGCAGAGCGTGATGCCATCTTGAAACAGTCCTCTTAAATGCACAGGGCTATGTATATGATGTAAACAAAGGGTTTTCAAAGTATACAAGGAAAAGACCCCCCTGAGATATCAAACAACCAACTTTCCCCAATTAAAAAAGAAGAAAATATCTATATTAGGAGCGCAACAACACATGTACCCGTATCGAACCGTTCATTACAGTTCTTWAGTTTCAACACACACTTGTATCGAACAATACAAAATTTTAAAATTTATTTTATCAGCTTGTCTTCTGAAGATGCTCTGTGTTGAAGGATCAGTGGATCTGTGTTCGACTACTCCACCTAGGCTGTATTGTCGAGCACAGATCCACTGAGAAACTGTTTAATTTAAAAACTGTACTTTTGAGGTTAAACA
>NW_013954920.1:0-902 GCF_001266775.1 Austrofundulus limnaeus
GATACACAACATTACATCACTAAAACACAACGTTACATCATTAAAACATATTTTCTTCATTGTTTACATTGACTGACCTGTGAAACTCTGCCCCCTCAGGTGTGGCTGTGTGACGATGCTTCGTTCTCCCAACAAGACGAATGCCATGAAGCAGTGGGAGCAGCGCTGGATCAAGAACTGTCTGTGTGGTGGTCTCTGGAGGCGGATCCCTCCCACCTTCACCTGAGCCCACCTGAGCTGGTTCTCATTAAACCTGAATGTATTTGTCAGGATCCAGAACTAGAACAGCTGATCTGCAGCGACTCTTTTCTTTTGTAAATAAAATCCATTTTTAATAAAAGTGTTTGTAACCAGAGTCTGACTGTTTGTGGGATTGTCAGACAGGTGTGACCTCTGCCCTCCAGGTGATAGTGCAGGGAAACAAACCATGGAAGCAGCAGGATGTGGGGTTTTGGATCTAGACTCAGGTGTGATCTACCGATGAACCGATGAGATGTACCAGCAGACATTAAAGCAGATGGAAATTTGTTATTCATCTGCCTGACTCTTTCTGTTCCCAAAACAACTGATTACAGAATCTGTCTCTCCCCTACAGCGGCCTTGATCTATTGACTAAATTCTTCCTGGCTGGATTACATCGACAAGGCTCAACCCTCAACACCTGCCCCCTCCTCTCTCACCCGTCTAATCTGATTCCTGAGCAGGCTGAAGGCCGCACAGAATGAACAGTTTCCATCAATATTCTGAACTTTGGCTGCACTGGTTTTGGGGACTGGATTCTTTGGGGGCCCCTAAAATCACTTACTCCTCTGGCTAATAAGCCAGAGGAGCCAGTTAAATTCTTGGGTGTCTATCTAGACAGGAAGCTTAACTGGAAAAGACGTAAATGAAAAGTGTAAGAA
>NW_013954920.1:1453-2185 GCF_001266775.1 Austrofundulus limnaeus
CTCTCTCTGTCTCTCTCTCTCTCTCTCTCTCTCTCTCTCTCTCTCTCTCTGTCTCTCTCTCTCTGTCTCTCTCTCTCTCTCTGTCTCTCTCTCTCTGTCTCTCTCTCTCTCTCTGTCTCTCTCTCTCTCTCTCTCTCTGTCTCTCTCTCTCTGTCTCTCTCTCTGTCTCTCTCTCTCTCTCTCTGTCTCTCTCTCTCTCTCTGTCTCTCTCTCTCTCTCTCTCTCTGTCTCTCTCTCTCTGTCTCTCTCTCCCTCCCTCTCTCTCTCCCTTGTTTGTTTGTTTGTTGTTAGTTGTGTTTCTGGCACTCGTAGTCAGGGGTGTGTTGTTTTTTCGGGGTCCCGCGGCTCTGACCCGACCCGGAGTCATGGATCAGAGCAGGTGTCATGGGGAAGCTGACGCGTAACCACGGCCTCAAACTGTGTTTGAACCTCCACCGCTCCGTGGAGGAGTGTGCGTTGGCCGTGGGAGCTCTGCTCGGTTCTGACAGCGTTAAATCTGCCTCTAGGATGAATGGTGCAGTTGTCTTTTTTCTTGACAGTGTGGAAAAAGTGAACTCTGTTGTTGAGAGCGGTGTGGTGGTCCGGGACGCCTTTATTCAGGCCGTGCCCCTGGTTAACCCAGCCAAGAAAATCATCCTGTCACAAGGACCACCGTTTGTGTCTAATGAGGTGTTAGCAAAGGAACTGGGGAGACATGGACAGCTCATGTCTGGAATCAAGATGGTTCCACTG
>NW_013954920.1:2923-3196 GCF_001266775.1 Austrofundulus limnaeus
GTCTGGATGAGGACAACAGTGTGATCACTGATGAAGCTTGTATTAAAACAAAAAAACAAAAAGGCAAAGCTGCTGATGGAGCCTCAGATAAGTCTTCTCCTGCAGTCTCCAGCAGCGATGCTGAGAATGATTCGGATCTAGAATCCATCGCCTCGTCTCAGTCCTGTCCTCCTAGGAAACCTATGATCCCACTTAGTATGATAAAAAAGTTTCTGAAAGACACCAAAGGGTGTCGAAATGTTAAAATTTAAGATTCTTTCCCAGACTTAAGAC
>NW_013954920.1:3840-4879 GCF_001266775.1 Austrofundulus limnaeus
AGGACATGTAGACCAGAGACAAGTGGACTACAGGACATGTAGAGCAGAGACGAGTGGACTATAGGACATGTAGACCAGGGACATTTGGACTATAGGACATGTAGACCAGAGACAAGTGGACTACAGGACATGTAGAGCAGAGACGAGTGGACTATAGGACATGTAGACCAGGGACATTTGGACTATAGGACATGTAGCCATGGACAAGTGGACTATAGGACATGTAGACCAGGGACAAGTGGACTATATGACCTGTAGACCAGGGACATTTGGACTATAGGACATGTAGACCAGGGACATGTGGACTATGGGACATGTAGACCAGGGACAAGTGGACTATGGAACATGTAGGCCAAGGACAAGTGGACTATGGGACATGTAGACCAGGGACATGTGGACTATGGGACATGTAGCCAGGGACAAGTGGACTATGGGACATGTAGACCAGGGACAAGTGGACTAAGGGACATGTAGACCAGGGACAAGTGGACTAAGGGACATGTAGACCAGGGACAAGTGGCCTATGGGACATGTAGACCAGGGACAAGTGGACTATGGGACATGTAGACCAGGGACAAGTGGCCTATGGAACATGTAGACCAGGGACAAGGGGACTATGGAACATGTAGACCAGGGACAAGGCGACTATGGAACATGTAGACCAGGGACAAGTGGACTAAGGAACATGTAGACCAGGGACAAGTGGACTAAGGAACATGTAGACCAGGGACAAGTGGACTATGGAACATGTAGACCAGGGACAAGTGGACTTAGGTACTTGTAGACCAGGGACAAGTGGACTATGGAACATGTAGACCAGGGACAAGTGGACTTAGGTACTTGTAGACCAGGGACAAGTGGACTATGGAACATGTAGACCAGGGACAAGTGGACAATGGAACATGTAGATCAGGGACAAGTGGACTATGGAACATGTAGACCAGGGACAAGTGGACTATGGAACATGTAGACCAGGGACAAGTGGACTATGGAACATGTAGACCAGGGACAAGTGGACTATGGAACATGTAGACCAGGG